>NC_028637.1:90913932-90975080 GCF_001406875.1 Solanum pennellii
CCGTTTGGTAGGAAGTATTAATCAAAATAATTCATGGATTAAAATATAGTCCAACAAAAACATTGTTTGGTTACTTTATTTTACCTAATCCATGGATTACTAATACCTCATACAAGGTATTATTTTATCCCTAGGAAAGGGAGGGATAGCTAATCCAAGGATTAGTAATCCTTGGATAAGACCCCTAATGACTAAATTATTCCCAAATCTTTTTTCCTATTTTTTTTTTGTAATTCATGTTCTTTTTTTATTTATATGAGAATATTTATAAATGTTCGTTTAGTTCTCCAAATTTATTCCATGTAATTTGATGATTTCACAAACTAATATTTTTTTCTCCATGTTTGAGTTGTTATATTGGGTTGATTTTTTGTTTTTAAATGTAGTTCGTCAATTGACCACGTGAACTATTTTCTTTTATTTTTAAAATAAGCTAAGCGTATTTGAACAATTTAAGTAGCCTTAAATTCATGTTAAGTTCAAGGTTTATTTGACCAACAAAAAATTAAAAATATACCATGTGACATATCACACCTCAAAATTAATAATATTTTTATATATATTTTTTTAATATTTAACTTGACTAGTTAAATGAAACATAATCTCACAATAACTAAAGGGTATAATAGGAAATAAACTTTTTCTAAAGTTTTAAATCAAACATAACACTAGGTAGGAAATAATGAACCAAACACTTGCTAAAAAATAATCCCTGCATTACTAATTCATGCATTAGTAATCCATGCATTATGCATCTTTGTACCAAACGACCCCTTAGAGTGCTATCCAATGTGTACACCAAATTAAATATGTATATTTACTATTAAAGAAAAAGAATATATAATTAATCAGTAATCTCTTAAAGTTTGCATAATATTTTACTTAAATATTTTAATTGGACGATGTTTATTTTAGACATTTAATATAAAATTTTATTGTATTATTTTGACACTTTTTACTTACCTGGCATAATTTACCAGCGTAAAATCATTCTTTAGTTAATTTATTATTATTATTTTTCTTGTTCTTCTCCATTTTTCAGCCATTATTTTACTCATGTTAACTTCATCCATTCTGAATGAAGACTTCAGCAAAATAATGGAGTAAATTTCTCTAAACTAAGCTGAATAAATTTTTTAAACTAATCAAAATATTCCATTCTCTATCAAGCTATTTATTAGGGAAAAAAGAAGAAGAGAGAGTGTAGTAAACAATGGTGCGCAGCTTTAGGATTTGATGTTTGGGCATTTAAAGTAGTCGGGGGTTTCTGCAAAAGGATTAGAACTATAGGAGTATATTTGGAGAAGACAATTATGGGATGGAGTGCTTTTTTTTTATTGATTAAAATTTTATTCTATTTTGTAATTATTTAGGTCATGTGTCATTAATTTATTAGTCATCTTTTAATTCGTTACTTTATACGTTATTCACTAGTATAATATACATATGTTATATATTTTTGCTGATATTAAGATAAGTGTCAAAATGACACAGTAATATTCTATCTGATATGTCTAAAATGAATATCGTTCAATTAAGGACATGCAAGTGAAATATTGTGTTAAGTCAGGCAAAAATAAAAAGAATGTTTTATTTTGTACAAATAAATCATAAAGAACCAATAAGAAAGTTACTCATTCTAGAGTTAAAATTATACAAAAAGTAATATAAATTATTAAAAAAATTGATAATTGAAAGTATATAAAAAATATATAAATTTTAAATTTATAAAAATATTAGGTAAATTGAGATGAATGGAATATGTTTATTTAAAGAAACAGCCCCTTTGAAGTTGTATGTTACAGTACAGTTCCCATTTCATCATTAGGGTTGGGCATATTTTTGGCCAAATCAAAATTCTGTGTTTTCAAATTTTTATTAATCACATAAAATTTAATAAAATTATTTGACAAATAAACTCGAAGGGCCCAATTTTAAATAATAATAAAATATTATAAGTTTTTTAATAAATAAAATATACTTATTTATTTCGAAATATTAAATAATGTTTCTTTTCTTAGATCGATTTTTAAACTTAACTTTCACATGATATGTTTAAGATTATAAAATTAAAAAATATTTTAATATATATTATTTTTCGTTTAAAACCATAGAAAAACTATAGCTTTATTATTAAAAAGAAATAAATAACTTTGAATCTTGGATAAAAAAATAATTAAAAATTATACCTCCAATTTATTTTTAGCTTTACGCCACTAATAGCTTGGGCAGTCACCGAATTTACTTAAATATGAACTATAGTAATATGATTTTCTAGACATGATTTTTATCTGTTCGAATAGATTGTGGTGTGAATGAAAAATTATTAAAGATATTTAATATGATTTGTCATTTCAGGTGGAATTTTACTTTGATTACCTGTAGGTCCTATTAAATTATTCTGAGATTTTCATATCATTAGTCTTGATCTATAAGTAGTACTTCCTCGATTTTACAAAGAATAGTTTAATTTAATTTGACTGGAAATTAAAGAAAGTAAAAAAGATTTTGATAATGTGGTTCTATATTAAAGTTATGTTAAATGTACAAAATTGTTTTTTAATCTTATAGGTTTAAACATGTCATGTGAAAAGTTGTTACAAAAAAAAGTCATTTTTTTAAACAGACTAAAAAATAAAGGAAGTCATTCTTTTTAAACAGAGGGAGTATAAAATATAAAATTATATTTTCAATTTCTAAAGCTACAATTTTATTATTTTTCCATTTTAGATAATTAACTTCAATATTTGTACGGAACGTTTTGAATTTCACTATTTAAAATACAAGTAAAATGAGAGTTTTATGAAAAATATTTAATATTGCTAGCTAAACATATTGTAATCTGATTTTATTCAAAATATAAAAGAGGAGAAAACTACACCCACTCATATCAATTATACTAAATTTACGAATGATTTCAAATAATTCAGTGTCTTACTAATAATTAAGAGTTCTCTATCATATATTAAAAAAAATATACATGTATGTTCATGTATTTTTGCTACCAAATGTACTAAAATAGAAAGGGGGGTGAGCAAGATAGTCATGAACCACAGATATATGTTAATTGCACTAGATACACATAAGACATGTCTAGTCTGATTCTCATGTAATCGAAATACCTGATACATAGGAGAGTGGTAAGCGAAATGGGAGGAAAGCAAGGAAGGCGAGTCATATTTATTTATGTATTTTATATACATGCTAATTTACTTGGATACAATATATTTAGAACAAATTTCATCAAAATTTAATCCCATATGTCCCGATATACATGTTTTCTGAACATATATGAATATGCCGAAATCTGGTAAATTTCATAATATTATAATCTAAAATATATCCAAATATAATTAGCTCGTAAACTAGTGAGATTTTTTTTAGATCTTTCTTAAAAGAATGAGAATGATCATATTGGGTTTCTCATTCTTTTGGCCCATTGGGCCCAACGTTCATGGATCTTCTTTTCTTCTAGTTGTAAATTGCAATTTCAATGTTCTGTCCTTCCCCTTTTTGTTTTTTAAATGCTGCAGGTTTTTATCCGTAAAATAGATGAATTTAATGACTGAAATTCAAATAATTAATATAATTTTTTATTTGATAATAAAAAAATAAAAACTTAATATTACTTACTAATACTTCATTATATTTCTGTTGTTATTTATTTCTTACTTGACATTACTTAGAGTTTGTTTGATATTATCATTGAAAATTGCTTATTTCTAGAAAAATAATTTATGATTGAATAATTGATTTCAAAACCATTTTTGAGAAGCAGATGGTGCTTGTCTAATTTTGTAATAAAAAATTTTCAGAGTCAAATATAAAAAAATTGCTGGCATCGGAGTTACTTTAAAATTAAGATTATTTTATAGAGAAAACTATTTTAAAATATATTATAAATTTTTTGATTAAATTTATATTTTATTAAATTAAAATGTGAATATTAAAATTTTCAATAATATTATACATAAAGAAGTAAAAAGATAATTTAAATATTGATGTAATCCTACAAAAATATATTTGTTACCTTTTTTATAATATTGCAAAATAATACGTAAAATAATGTATGAAATATAAAATAATAATATGTAAGCGTAAAATAAAATAAAAATTATTACAGAAAAACAAAAAATTAAATTCTTAATAAAACATAATCAAACTTATGAGATATATCAATTAATTAATAAGGAATATATTGGTAAATATGTATAAATGGAAGGGAGTATTTTGTTTTTGAAAAAATAATTTTCTGCTTCTACTTTTACTATTTTTAAGAAACATAAATTTTTAGTTTCTTCCTAATTAGAAAAACTGTTTTTTCTTCCATTTAAAACAATTTTACTGAATTACCAAACATCTTAATTAGCTAGCTTTTTCGAATTATATCATTAATTCATCATCAATAGCATAACACTAGGGTAGATACAAATAAATATTTGATGAGCATTGATACATAATTTAGTAAAATTGATAACTAGCATGCTATAATCCCATGTTAAGATTTACCGCATTTAAATAATTAAAAAAAAAACAATAAAAATATTATCACATTATGAACAATAGGAGAAAAACAATTACCACCTTTTTCACAACCCCTCATATTTAAATGGGTTGAGGGAGTGATATTAGAAATGGTTAAGCTAAATAGGGATCGTTTGGTATGAGAGATAAAATAAATAGTGATGGGATAAATAATTGTGTCTTGTTTAATTGTCATGTTTGAGACGATTTATTTCACCATATATTCGAATCCAATACTTCTAGACACTAGTTAAGATTAACAGAGTATTTATTACTTTATCACAATCCTTATTGACATGAATGGTTGATTAACGTGTGACTCTTAGTTTATTCAAAATTATTTTCATTTAGCAGCAACTTTGAAATGTGACAAATAAATATCATCTACTAAGATTTCAAAATTATATCTATTTTGTTCGAATCTTTCTAGGATAAGATTCTGTACTGCACACATAGCTAGACTTTGAAATAATAGAATAAGTACACATAGCTAGACTTTGAAAACAACCAAGTTTTCTGTAAGATACAATAAAATAATTTTTTACAATGAATTTCAAGAATAAATTTATTTTTATTTCAAGAATCCTAAGCTTTTCTTGAATTCTTGAATTTATTTTATAATGAATCATTTAGTAAATAAAAATATTATAAAATAAATTATACACATACATTGTACTTTATGTATAATGATATATTTATATGATTTCGATCAATATGATATATTTATAAATCAGAAAAATATAATTATTTTAATGTAATCAAAATTAACATTTATTAAATTTTGAGAATATTCTTTAAATTAATAAATATGAACTCATCATAACACATCTACAAAATAATAGATATTGATGATTCCCCATAATATTAATTTAGAGAGGTTTCATTTTATATAAGTTTTAGATGGAAAATAAGTAATTAATGTTGACAATATATAATTTTAAAAAATAATGATTTTTTCTTTTAATATTAAAATTAGTAACAAATTTTTTTTATATAATATCTATTTTTGAGAATTGGAGAAAGAAAAATTAACGAGAGGGTGACTAAATGAACAAGGAAATAATTGATGTGAATTATGCTCTTTATAATATAATGTTCTCGAGATGATCATTTTCGTTGTTGTTATGCAGTGACAAAAAAAAATTAGTATTTGTTTTTTATTTTAAAAAGGGCAGAAAAGTTTTTTTTTTGTTAGCGAAATTCGAATATGCTAAGTATTGATTCATTTAAAGTGTTTAAAATATTTTAAGGAGTCTAAAATTACAAGGTTATAACAATCTGTTATGTCAATTATATTCAAAATATATTATTTAATTACTTTTTTTATATATATACAATATTTTTTTCGACGAAGAGGGTATTCAATTGGACACCTTGACTTGCATGTGCCTTCGCCCTGCCGCTATAAGTTTAGTAATTTAGACAAAGAAGATAATATTCGTACATAAAAAGTTATAGTACATGAATAACATATCTTCTAATCACCTACAAAACGTGAAATATTACTTACAAAAAAAATCTAGGACAAATTACAGAAATACAAATCTTTTGTTTTACTTATTTTTATTATCACCTATTACTTTTAAAAATCTCCAAAATTTCTTGTTTCTTTAATATATCTGAGTTGCATATTAATTTATCTGAACCAGTAATGTATGCAAGCTACATATTATGTATTCGAGCTAAATTTAATATATCCGAACAAGTATTCAATGTATTCGAGCTACATATTATGTATCCGAGCAATATTAATGTATCCGAGATAATATTTAATGCATTCAGTTTTTTAAATTTTTAAGAATTAATATGATTAAAAACTTATTAGAAGCAGACTATAATTTCATATTAAACTATCAATTTATGTAACTTACGCTTTAATATGTACATTGTTGACCAAACCATCTCTTAATAGAAATTTATTGCTACTACTCCATGTTGATAGGAAGTTCATTCTTCCAATAATCTACCACAAGATAATTGGTGGACCGTCCAACACCACCAGTGAGTTGGCCTGATTAAAGGTTGAATTCAGTAAATTTGAAGATACTTTAGTTTTTTTAATCAATTTCAAAAATAAAATGTCACTTTTTTTATCATTTTAAAGAATTTAATATTTTTTTATTTTATACTCAATGAAATGATTTACGGTCACAAAATAATCTAAAATTATTTTAATCATAAATTTCAAAAATCTTTTTTTCATTCTTAAACTTTTGATCAAATTAAAATGTGTCAGCATGATTCATACCTGAAGCATAGATCCGGCTCCCCTCCGGTGCAAATTTGCTCTCTAATGACATCATGGGTGTCAAATTGGTAGGTTGAATTGAAATTTGAGATATTAGAATAATATGAAATAGAATTTAGGTTGGGTCTTGACCCGTTTCAAATTTACTTTGGGCTGAAATGAGCTAAAGATTGGGTGGAGTCATGACCTGCTTAATCTAATTAATTTTAACATATTGTTATTTAACTTTTATAATTACAATTTGAATTTCAACTCAAGAAATTTTTAAAGAAGAAATTACAAATTGATTAATAAAATTCTAAAATGTATAAAATAGATAGTAATTTATAACTTTAAATATAAAAACTTGCATTATATCAACGCAAATAAATAATCTTAAATCATGTTGAAACTGGAGATTAAATTGAGCTTAATTTATGATTCCTTTAGAATAAGTTTAGTTTTGAATAAGCTGAAATTTGGTCCAATTCAAATAAAAATCTTAAATTCAACTTTAAAATTTTCGAACGAACTCGATTATATTTAGATTTATTTTTGACACCGTGACTCGGTGTACCACATAGAACTAAACTCATTTCTCTTCTTCTTTGGATCCCTCCAATTTTTTTCTTTCCTCCTGCACACAAACAAACAACCAAGTGGTCCAAATTGTAGAGGGACTGGGGACAGTGAATGGACTAATTTGAACAAACAAGATGTATTATTTTAACCAACCAAGACAAAAAATTAATATCAGGAAAAAATATGCATTAAACATCAGTGGTAAATTAATATCAGCAAAAAAAAAAATATGCATTAAATATCAGTGCTCCAAGAAAGATAGTTAATCTTAGGAAAACAACAAAAAGGCATTAGACATCAGTGGTCTAAGAAAGAATAGTTATCGCCCGTTTGGCCATGCGATATGAAATTATAAAATAAAATTTAAAATTTTATTTAAATATATTATTTAGATTTTTTTTTATGTTATATATTTACTCATAAATATAAAAACTTCATAAGTTGTAGATTATTAAAGTTGTTCCAATTTTTTTATACAATTTTATTAAATAAACAAAAATTTATAAAATCTCATAATACACTATTACAAAGATATTCTTAAAAAATATATTATTTATGATCAAATTTTAATTCAATTTTAATAAAAAAACATACCTACATAAGTTGTGGTTTACTAGTCTTTAGTATAGTCTTCCCACATTATACGGACAATTTTCTCACGTTAAACTTGCATATCTCGTTTATATATATTACTAGGAAGATGAACCAACTTTTTTACTTTGAGTCATTTGTTGGTCACTTCGATTGGTAAATAATTTTGATTAAAAAAATGAATTTGACGAATATAAATATTAAAGTATGAATAATTTTAAGTAATAATAAATTCTTTATTAGTGAGAATAATCATTATATGAGATGTATATGGTTTAAGAAGTGATGATGTGAAGTATAATTTTTATTTGAATATGAAATACATGTTTAATAGATATAGATATGGTTTGTGTTTTACAAAATATAAATTTGTCGGTCAATTTTTATATTTGAAAAATTTCAAAATCATTATTTGTGGAAAATATGAGATTTCATATGATGATATGAAATCATGAGATAAATCAATGTGAAATCACATATCTTAAACGATAATTTCATCTTATAATTTTATATGGCATATTCAAAACATTTTACTTTTATCTCAGGAAAAAAACAACAGATATTAAACATCTTGTCACAAATGTCATTATCAAAAATATTGGCTATAAAATGCTAGTCTCTAAAATGGTACGATTGCTAGTAGAAATTTGTTACACAATTTATGCGACATGACTGAAATTTTGATATTTTAATTTTTAACATTTTATTCATAAATTTGTATATAAAAACTTTAACATTGTTGATTTTTTTATATCTAAAAGTCATGTAAAAAATATTACAAAAAAATAATTAGCAATGTAGAATGTTTAAAAGATAAATATAATAAATTAGTCAATTTTGAAATTTCAACCATACTACATAAATTAGTAGTACTACACTAACTAATAGAAAGTTGGCATAGATAGTAAAATAAAAAAAACCTGCCTTTAATTTTTTTTCATTTTAATAATCTATTTTAGTTTTGTTTCATTTTAACCTTTAACTACAGTTTTCAAAACTACAATTTTACACTTCAAAAATTGATATTTGTCCATTAATTTTTGTAAAAAATATAAAAAAGTAACGGATGAACATGTTTTAAAAATGTAAATTTGACTATTCTATCTTATGCAGTTACTAAATAATAAGAATAGTTACAAAAAATAATATATATTTGTTATTTGTTAAAATATATAAGTCAATAGAATTTTTTTTCTTACATAAGAAAAATAAATTTGAGAGAGTAGGTTTCAAATAGATGATAAAGAAAAACAAAAAATTAGAAAGAAAAAAAAGAAATAAAAAAATAGAATGTCAAAGAAAAAAATGATTAAAAAAAACGTGAGTGGCGGGTTTTATACGGCACATTATAATCAATTTTTCTTTTCCATAAAATAATAACGTGGTATGCTATAAAAGTTTTTCCAGTATGGTCCAATCTTGGTGAAAAAATTGAGGCTCCGTAGAGATAAATTTATAATTTATCTTAATTAATTACTATTTACATTTAGAAATCTTTAGAACTTGGAATGATTCAGACTAATGTTACTGCAATTAAAAAAAACTGTCACACTATATTTTTGTATCGATTTATGTAACACAAATAAAATTTAAAAGGCAATCAAATTTTTTATATCTTTAAATTTCCAACACTTGCTGCAAAAGAACGATAAATAATTTAATTGAGATGGGTCCCAAAAATTTCTAGCACCTCACTACAAAAACATTGCAATATATTTGTCGTCTTGTGTTGTAGCCTAAAAAATACTATACAAAACAAAGTATATGTTCAACAAACAAATTAAAAAATGTAAATTATTTTAATCATAACAGAATTATACTTCTTCGTTCGCTTTTATTTGTCATGATTTTTTTTAAAGAGTTAAATGATAAAAACTTTGACCAACATTTATGATGTATTTTTTCATCATATTCATAAAAAAAATTGCAATTTATAATACTTTTTGTATAGTTTTTGAGCATCTAAATTTTTTGCTTAAAATATCAAATTAATTAATCTAATTTAATTTTAAAATTAATTAAATTAACTTTCAAAATACGTAATATGACAAAATAAAAATGAATAGAGGAAGTAACAAAAATACTATTTACACATATTTATTGCTTCTCACTTTATCAAAGAGAGTTAAATGTTGTATCAGCTCAATAGAGAGTAATTCAGAGGTTATTAATTTGGAGTTAATAAGAACCCTATGAAATTAAGTGTAATTGGAAATTCTAAAATAAGTTGGGGTCGTTTGACAATTTTCTCTTACTACATCTTATCTCAATTTATGTAGTATACACCAAATTTCAAAAATTAAATTTTAAAAATATTTCAAATTGTTTTTATACCATGTTTCTTACTACATTTTCAAATAAATACATATTACTTCCTCTAATCCATTCTATACGACACTGATAAAATTTTAATAGTTTTAATTTGTCGTACAAGCCTTCAAATAATTTAGTTATCCTCTAGTCGTAATTTTTTAATGAGATAAGTGTCAAAAACATATTTGAACCTTTCTGTGTTGATTTAAAATATTTTTGAAAATTTTCAAGCTTTTTATTATTTACACTTGTCTATTTAACGTAATTTTAATAATGAATTTTAGTTAATGGCTAATAAATTGAGATCATAATTTATATTTATTACCTTATACCATTTAGCCCATTTATTAAAATTATTTAATAGGATTAAATAATTGTCTAGATGGTTACTTAAAAAGCGAGAGGAAAACGACTCAGGTTGCTGCTATTGGTTAGAGCAGTAAATCCAATTTGTAAGTTGTAATGACATCATGAAGATGTCTAGTGATTTGGGAATTAATTTATATTTTTTTTAAAAAAAAATGCTTTTGGTCACAGTTGTTGCCATTGGTTAATGGCATCAATTTTGAATAATATTATTTGTTTATTTTATTATAAAATTAATTTTTATATATTGCATAAATAATTCACTTTTAATACATATTGCAGATTTAACTTAACATTGTTATAAATGGTAATAAATAAAAAAATCGTTAAAATTAGTAATTATTTATTAACTGTATCAATTCATGTAATTTTTCCAATTAAAGAACTATTTTTTTTCAATCCAATCCAATCCAAACGGGCTCTAAAGCATCAAAGTTTTTGAAATTACCAAAATAGCCTCGGCTGTTAAGCGCTTCCTAGACCTCTTCTATATATTAGTGAATTCAACCTACAGTCGGTACAAAGGAAGTTATTTACTCTTATAATGGCAAATAAGCTCAGGTATAAGTATTTGTTTAAATTAATGGCGCTAATCAGTACATTAATTTCTTTCTCAAATTGTGTAATTACATATAATTAAATGTGTTTATATGCATCGATCCTGTAGGTTGGAGGGCAAAGTAGCTATAATTACTGGTGCTGCTAGTGGCATTGGAGAGGCAAGTGCTAGATTGTTCGTTGAACATGGTGCTCGTGTCGTCGTCGCCGATATTCAAGATGAACTTGGTCAAAAAGTAGTTGATTCTATCGGAGCTGACAAAGCCAGCTACCGGCACTGCGACGTTACAGACGAGAAGCAAGTTGAGGAAACCGTAGCCTACGCGGTAGAGAAATACGGTACTCTTGACATTATGTTTAGTAATGTCGGGACGCTGAATTTCTGCAGCGTCCTCGACATGGACGTGATGGCCTTCGATGAGACGATGGCCATCAACGTACGTGGATCCGCGCTAGCGGTTAAGCACGCGGCTAAAGTTATGGTTGATAAGAAAATTCGGGGATCTATTATATGTAACGCGAGTTTAGAGGGGATTTTAGCTGGGGCCGCTTCGCTTGCCTACATTGCGTCAAAGCACGCAGTCGTAGGCATAATAAAAGCGGCCGCACGTGAACTGGGTCCACATGGGATAAGGGTGAATGGGGTGTCGCCATATGGAATAGCGACGCCCCTGGTGTGTAAGGCGTATGGACTGGATGCGGCTCTATTGGAAGAAGCAATTTATGGTAATGGACACTTGAAAGGTGTTAAGTTGAGCACGATGCATGTAGCACAATCAGCACTTTTTTTGGCGTCTGATGAATCTGCTTACACAAGTGGTCAAAATTTAGCTGTTGATGGTGGACTAAGTTCTATTTTGAAGCTACAATAAATTGTCACTCTATTGTGTTGGCGTGCTGTGATGTGGGCCTTAATCCTCACTCTCTTGTGTCTGTACTACTGTTTCATCCTGTTTCGTTTCGAATTTTCAACTTAATAATACTCTCACATTTTATGCGGTATTTTTCAGATCTATATTAAGTTTCTCATAGATATTTTAAACATTGTGACTTGAAAAGATATAAATTTAATTTTTTTAAATTGAAAATTTTATGCGTAAATTTTTAATTAAACTTAAAATGTTTGATTTTCGAAAAATTTAAAAATATCACATAAATTGAGATAAAGAAAATATATAATTACAAAAATTAAAAAAAAAAGGTACAATATTTATAAAATTTATATAATAGCTACTCCCTTCTTCCATTTTAAGTGAAGTAGTTTGATCAAATTTTAAAAAAGAAAGAAACACTTTTAAATTTGTAATGCGAAACGAATAATATATATTATAAATCATTTTATTAAAAATAAACTAAATATTTTAAAATTAAATTATTATTATTATTTAACATAAAAATGTGTATTTTTTTTAACAAATTTAAGAAAAGGCAAGTAAATTACGAAAGAGAGGAGTAACAATTTACTGACAAAATTGATGATTGACTGATTGTAGCAGTTCTCTTTCCTTATCCTCACTTTCAGTGGGCCCAAATTTATTGTGTCCCCACTTTCTGTGGGCCCAAAAAATTGTCATATCCCACTGTCTTTTCTCTTTTTACAAGATAATAAGTTGCGCGACGAGTCCAACACATATTTATTTTATATTGTTATTTTACGAGAAATTCGGAGAATCACTCAATTTTTTAATGTATATTTTTTAAAAAATAAATTTTTAATTATTGTAATTTATAAAATTGATATAATTTTTAAATAATATGTTATTTTTTGTGTTAATTTATTTGGTATCGATCAAATTTAAAGAGCTTTATTTGTGGTATTTTTTAATTTTTTAAATTCAATAACATATGTGTTTCTACTAATAATATTAATGATCTAATAATAATGCTTGAAATAAAAATATTTTTAATTATATAAACAAAATATTTTTTATGACATTTAAAAATTAAAAATAAAAATAAAAACGTGAATTTGATTTTGATCTTGAGAATTGTGCATGAAATGTCATGTTGCTAACTGCAACCAGTAAGCTAAGCAGCTAAATATGAGGAAGCAGACATATTGACTACTGTGTGCTCTAGGCCTCTAGCCTCCTCTATATATTACTAATCTACTCTTTACTTTTATGTATTAAAAAAATTGAAATTTCAATTAAAGGACTAAAATTTAAATTAATATTGAAAAATATTTTTTTATTTGGATAATTATTATATGAATTATTAATATAAACAAATTTCAAACAAAGATAAAAGTTAGAATCATAGAATTTAATTTAAGAATACCCCACATTTTACTATGCTTGTTGTAATTCTTGAAAATTTAAGAAAAGAAAAATAATTTACAATTCACTTCTTCAACATTTTTTTGACTATTAAGTCATATTTTTGACAGCGCATTGCTCTAAATTATCAAAAATTTTAAAAACATAATATAAAAAATAAAATAATGTAAATATTTGCATAAATAGCGACATAGCATAAGAAAAGGAAACATTTTTTTTTGATTTCTTCTGTTTAAATAGAATTGAATTAAATAAAATAATAATTTTTTTAAAACAAATATATACTTTTATCATAGCCCCCCACCTAGAATTGGGGGTCTACGGCCAATGCGCTATTCAACTAAGCATATAGCCGGCCCTAGTTATCATCAAATATTATAAAATGTTACCATTAAATAGTTTATTCTGTTTATGTCAATTTCAAGAAAATTGTGTATCACATTTGTTAACTGCTTTAAATAATGCATTATTTAAATAAAAATACGATAAAAATCAATCGTGGGTCGCTGATATGATTTCATAATTATATTGACTTTCTATATAATTTTGAATAAATGTATTAAGAAATTTGAAAAAGAAACACAGAGAAACAGAGCTTATTTAATCAACACGACAAAAAAACAACTTGCTCAACAGTCGAGATTATTTTTAGTTACTTTAACCGTCCACTGAGAAAATACATTTTTTACGGTTGAATCTTGTAACCATATTGTCTTGAGATTTCTTGAATTATTTCTAAGATTTTTTTTAAAAAAACACTACGATTATTATAAGTGAAAAAACATTATTTGTTCCAAAACCACATATTATGTAACGTAATCAACCCATTTTTTACCCACATGAAGTATGGGCGAGTTTGGATATTGACCCATATTTGTTCAACCCATTTTTTATCCACACAGTACATAATTGTTGAGTTGAAAAAAATACCAATTTTAGGAGAAAGAAAGGATGAGCTGCATTAACAAGGTAAAAGTTACAATGTAAAGTAGATTCTTAACTTTACACAAGAGACTTCCTTGCAACCAACATATGACAAAAATTATCACACTAAGACTGAAAATCAGAGCATGGAAAGGAACAACAGAAAACAAGTCTTCATAAAATCATACATAACACCATTGCTGGCTGCACTTCTCCACTCTAATATTCCTAACATAGGTTAGAATATGATAGACTTTAACCAAGGGGACCTGGTCAAGCCTCTTTATCCTCGGATTACCTCCCGGGAGCAGCCTATTAAGCTTTGCCATAATTGCACTCACATCTCGACACTAGATGGGAGTTATCGCGAAAAACAGCACTTGGCAGACAACACATATTGCTCTCCATCACATCTATAAGAAGTAATCAGGGGTTCTTCGAGTTACATCCGGTTCTCCCCTTCTTGGAGCTGGATCAAACTGCAATTGCATGTTTTCCAGGGTGAGCCACAAATACAAGACCAAATTAGACGTTAACATCCAAGAAAACAATTCTAGGAATACAAGATTATAACACGAAAGGGGACAGAGGGATAAGCACCTGGATAAATGTGTGCCCTCTGCAGTCATCAACTTCCAAAATAGAGGCCATGTTTCCACATCTATAACAATAATTTGGTGCACTAAAAATAGTGACAACTTTTTGTTCCTGTAGTAGATGATACAATTAATTAAGGTATTTAAAAAGGGAAAGTATCACAAGATGAATGAAAAAGAGGAAATAATTAGTTACATGGCTCCAGTTATATCCCTCCATAACCAGCTGATGAGCTCGAGCAATCAGCTTTAGATTATTGGTATGGTGAAATTGCTCAGATATGTCCTGTAAAATTACAGACAAGTGATGAAAATCTGAAGAAATAGTACCCAAGAAAAGAGAGTAAGAGGATGGAAATAAGACATCTCAAGTATACACTAAAAGTACCTGCCCAAAAGTGTATCCAGCACCCCGGGGTGACATACCCCAACCACAACGATCATCTGGGTCTGACCACAAAAGATCACACATGGCCCCTTCATGAGGAACTTCTTGGACACGGTCGAAACTTCGTACATTATCAAGGGTTTCAATAGATGGAGACAGTCCTCCGTGCAAACAAAAAATTTCGGATTCAACCTAGAATTTGATATTTGGCAACATGAGTAAAAAGGAAGCGAATTCTTGCACTTAAAAGACACATTTTTCATGGTAAACATCCAAGTGCGCTCACAAAAGATATATAAAATGGGTCATTAACAAACAATGGTATCTTCCGAAACTGCACAAGCCACTCTGAAGCCACTACACATGCCCGATAGAACGTAGGAAAACCTTAGTATATTCAGCCTTACCATGTCTTCTGATATTAGTATTCATAGGCTGAGCTAACAAGAAGAGGCCATTATTCTATTATTAACTCTTAGAGTTCATGCCCTTACTAAATTCACTCTGCTATTCCTTTCTAATTAACTGAGGAAATTCTAACATACATTAAAATTTTAAGAAATTAACAGGTAAATAGTGAAACCTCTTAAATGCAGGGACATCATTTCTCCCTCACAAGTCATAATACAAAATTGGTAAAGCAATCTCAGTAAGAAGAGAAAGGAGGAATGCTAGGAAAAACAAGCTCTTAATCCATCTTCAAAACAACCCACCTCCAACTCCACCACCACAACATCCACTTCCCCTTCCACAATTCCAATTTCAACATTGGCTGGTGGCTTAAAGAGTCTCAGGCTTTTGGGTTGGAACTGCCAAACATTATCTGGTCTAAGTTGGTGTGATAATTTTATATGGCTTCCCTTGAAGCTTTCAACTGTATTTGTTTCTTCATAATTTACTGAAGCATGAGTGAGTAAGAATAGTGAAGCAGCTCATTAACCAGGAGACTATGAAGCAGTGCTTGATTGCTTCCAAAAACAAACAAGAAAGTAAAAACTAATACGTTAGTCTAAAGGGCGAGACATTTTTAGCAGCTACTTTTGTAGACATAGGAGTGCGATTAAAATTTTATCGGACAAGGTAAAAAGCTTAATCACTGAGCTCAGATGCTAGCTTATGCTATAGCAGGCTATATTATTGCTGTTAAGATAAAATGGTCGAAGAGACTGTAAAGATTGAACCAGAGTCACAATAAACTAACCAATGCAGTCAAAGGAAAATAATCAAATAGATCAGTAAATGTTTTCCAAACATTAGCATTGCCATACCTGTCAAGAAAACAAAATGATCTACATATCAGTATCAGAATTACAGAGGAGGAGATAATATACACAGGCCACACCATCAACCAGAGCAATTGAAATCAGCATCATATGTAAGTACAAATATGCAGCCTGCTGATTTTAAAGTATTAAACCAGAATAAATCCTGACAGTTAGAGAAGTCTCAAGCAGGAAAAAAAGAACAAGGACAAAGAAATCAAACAACATAATATTTACAGTCTCCAGAAGCAATTTTTAGGTCAAAGGGAACCTTCGATTTCATTCCACCTCCACCTCCACCCCACCCCCACAAACTCAAACTTCTGACAGGGTAAGAATAATAAGCACCATGCACATAACTTTAGATGAAGGAATGAGGAAATCATTACAATTAACTTTCCAAGATAGAGACTATAAGGTTACTTAGTTATGTGCAATGGTTATAGAAATAACACTTCAAAATTGGTTATGCTACTCCAGTTCTGTGAGATGGATACTGAACATTAGTTCTGATATGCATCATAATACTTTTAAAGAGGGTGATTAATTTTGACTTTTGAGAAAACTACTGTAAGCTGCTCCTACTTTCTTGTTAGTCTTTTTGAAATCTAGTGTAAGCTCCTCCTCCTAAGTCCTAACTGCAGGAGCTGTCTTTGCTAGTGGCACTATAAATAGGTTACAAGTACTCACACACATTTAACAAATATATGATATTTCTTAATGCATTAAAACTATAAGAGAAAAATCAATATATGAGATATAATGCAACAGCAAACACTAAATTTGTCAATCAAAAATGGTAAGGAAGCTTTAGTTACAAGTCATGAAATTTTATTTAAGAGTTCTTATTATGTTAAGGATTAATGTTTCCGATTTGTCTTCCCCTTTTTCCTGATAGGTGCTTTTCAGATTATTCTCTCAGCGACAAATTTGAAATTTAGATGTCCTGTGAACAGCAAATAAGAGAAGTATATATCACAGGACCTTTACTTAGTTTGGGAATTACATGCTTATCTTTGGAATGGCATCAGCAAAGATTTTACCAAACAATATGCAATACTAAAGAAAGATAGGATTCACTTGGAACTGGATATTGAACCATAGTCTAAAGAACTCACTTCCGCAAGCATTCATCATAGAACCCATAGACTTGTGTGATCTGCATTTAGGAAATAACATTCAGCAAACTGATTTAAAAAGAGATGTCTAGTTTAAACGAGCACAAGAATAACAAGTTCCTCGAGAGCCTAATACTACATCTGCACTCAACAGAATGCAGATCTCATCTTCTTCCATCAATTTGTCACTGATTAAGTACTCCAAAAAGATGGAGGAAATTGATGCCACCATGTGCTCCCAAAACAGGTAAACTGGGCCAAATTAAGCAAATAACAGTTTGACAAAATCAAGGTGAATGAAAGCTTAGAACCGGTGAGCTAAGGTTGGAACTCAAAGCAATCAATCAACTATTACTCAAATCCCGCATCACAGTCGGAATTGAAAGCACCGAGCAAAACCTCGACCAGAAAACTTTTGGTAGAAGATATTTATTGTACTTATGCAGTGTAAATAACTTGTAAGAATAGCTTTTATTTGAGACAAGTTTCTTTGATTGAATTAATTGTCAAAGCCAATGTCTACACCCAACAACCCCCAACACTGAGGAGGGAAAGACTCATCAAAATAATTGCAGAAGCAAAGAGGGGAGGAGAAAATCACAAAAAAATGGAAGGAACAAGAACTACTATAAAAAAATCAAGAGGAATGAAATCACTATCATGCACCAGTATTTAACTAGAATGGAAAACAAACCTACAAGTAAGACTACAAGATAAACTATTCAAATACTAACTCCAACCAAACACCTGCTTTAGCTCAAATGAGAAAGATGAAAAGACCAGAAAACTGAATTGCAACAATGGGATCAACAGTAATAAATTAACACTGGCAAAATAATTTCCTGCATACCTGTCGGCTTTCATGATTTCCTCTAAGAATTGTTAGTCGTTGAGGATAACGCACTTTCAGAGCTACCAATAGCTGTAAAACCAAGAATACACGAATTCTTCAGCTACTCAAATTTTATACCAGAAGTTATTCAGATAAATACAGGTCTCATCCTAATTGATCAGATGCTATTATAAACAATGGAAACTGAAAAGGCCCCCGTGTTGTTTAAGAGACAAGAATCAATAAGATATAGAACAATCATATGACATACTGCCCGTGTCCCATTGAGTCAGCCTCCCTTGACCAGTACTAAGATAAAGAATGGAAGTTTGGATAGATGATCACATCAAAGGGAGTTAAGACATAATTTAATACATAGCATTCAATACTTGAAAATTGAAATGAGTTAAAACAAGATAATTTTGTTTTAAACTTTAATTAAAAGCAAGAAAAAAGCATGTGAAGGTATTATTCAGTTTGTTTTTTACTGCCTGCTTACTGTAAACTACATGAATAATCAATAACTGGTCAAACACTCATGTAAAGGAAAATCTGAGTACGACCTCATTCTGGCACACTCCTTTCTATCACTAATTCAAATGTAATAATGCAGCTGTCTTCATAAAAAATATTTACAGTGAAAATTTTACTATATTAAGAATTTCACGTGAAAATATGTCACAAATGCAGCAAATTAAGACATTGTTTATTTACTTACTGTAACTGTTTCAACCGAATAATATCCACGGTCAACGTAATCACCCATAAACAGATAATTTGTATCTGGACACTGCCAATATAAAAATTAAACTGGAATAAGAACACAATCAGCTGCGTAACAAATACATTAAAATACACTAAAGTCTGAAGGTAACATGAAAACTACATGGATAAAATTCCTTTAATGAGAATCAGAGATTACTCAAAAATAGGTAATAGAAAGTCACAAACTTATATCGTATCTCTAAGGCCAAAGTCACAATATCCATCAGGCTGTTTTATCAAATCTTAGAGAACCTCACAAAACAAACATAAGTAGCCAGCTATTTGATAATGCAAGTATAGATGCTCTAACACTGCAAATTAACCACCTCCCACTTAACAGCATTTGGTAGGAAGTTTGTATAGATGCTTTAACACTGCATATTAACCACCTCCAAAAGAAAATGTTATTTTTCACATAATCCTCCCCCCACCCCCATTGTCTATCTTCTTCCCAGTTCTCAATTTCAATCGTTATACTAGTTTCTTCAACCCCAGCCCTTCCATCATCTCCTGCCACCCATAAATCCTCCCCCAGATTCTTCTCAATTCCCAATCCCAATTGTTATAACAGTTGGAACTTAGATAGTGTAGTGTCAGTATTATATTCTGTATAGTGCTTCATTAGTGCTATTAGCTATTCTCATTGTCTGTTCTCTCCTTCCTCTAGATAATTCTACTAATTATGTCTTTAGTCCACGGCTTCTCTGTAATCTAGTATTCAACCAATATCCAGATCTATGGTTGCCAAAGTGATTATCTAATTTTATCATTATTTAGTATCCTGAAGATCTTGATAGTTCTTTTTTTGGTTAAATTAAATTGACTCATATAGTATTTCATGATTCAGGCATTTCAGATGACAATAGAAACAAATGCAATTGAACTTAAAATGCAAATGGTGATTTTTGTTGGCCCATGGTGTAGTTTTGCTAATTAAGTCTTAATTACTTTACTGAATTCTCTAGGATTCAATCGATGAAGGAAAGGGGAATGGCCGTGGTGACAGGTGAAGGTGGAGGTATTAATGGAAGCTAGAGGTACAACGAGAAGGAAAAAAAAAACTAAAAATAATACTACTTCTTTTGGCTTTTCAAGCTAAAAGTGGAAGCATGTGGTACACACTATTCCACATCACTTTATATTGTTTAATAGGTATATTTTTTATGTTGGAGTGCTTCAAAATGAAAAATTGTGGCAATTTTTTTTATAACCGTGGTGTTCGGGCTAGATTTTTGGCACCTTGACTAATTCCCCAGGATATCTATCACCTCCCACCAGCAACAAATACCAAGTAACTTTGTCCACCAAGGCTAGAACAAATGGGAAGAGATCACCTCTGTGTTTTTTTTATTAGAACCTGAGAGCTGAGACCTCATGATTCTCAACACACTTCATTGATACTGGGCACACCCTTTGGTGCTCCTGGCAAATTTACGGGGCCCTTATGTATTGGCCAATTAGTTCTGATTCAGTCAACTCTCTCCAATTCCAGACAATCTTTTGTTTTTTATTCCTACAATATTTTTCTTATGTGTGTACGTGAACAAATGTTTTTATCCGACATCCACCACAGAGAAGTGACACCAAGAAGAAATCAGCAATTACCTGTCCACCAATCCTAAAAAGTTCAGCAAGATCATGGAACTGCCCATGAATATCACCACATATAGTTACAGGGCTTTTTACTGGCTGCAAAGCAAGAACATAGGAAATAAATCAAAATCAATCAAAGATGTAATACATAATCTCATGAAGAAGACATACATTTATAGCTAATATCCATAGATCAATGCAAGCACATAGCAAGGATATGGGGTAAGAATACTCTTATCTCTAGGGCAAGAACAAGTAATCACCACTTAATCTTGAAATGAAAGAAGGTGACAAGAGGAAAAGCAAATAGATACAATGGCAAACACATATTACGATATTTAAATCACAAACCATGGCACTTTTAATTTAGCATAAAAGAAACATAAAAACACATTTATTGTTATACAAGTGTACCCCAGTATAATTAATATGATACTCCTTCTCAAGAAGATGGGAAACAAGTTGGTAGTAATTTTATAATACAGCACAAGCAACAGAAAATTTGTGAGCTCGCAAACGCTTATACCTGAACATTACTTTCTTCCATTAGGATCTCCTTAGCCTTGTCACATAATGCTCTAACCTAAATTAAGAGCACAAAAAGATTAGCTGCCAATACCATTTTCATACAGATAGCATACACTTGTATAGGTAAGAACATAAAGAAACAACAGATGAAACATCACATTAAAAGAGATCATTTGCAAACAATTGAGCATCTATCAACAGAAATGGACCAACTGCAAGCACCATGAGCAGAATATTATAGAATATACCAGCAGAACAAAACTAAACAACATTCAGGAGTAGATTAAATCAACAAAACAGATTCAACCCTTTGCATACCATCAAAGTAATAAACAAATATTACTCCATACAAACCATATATATCACATTATTCCATCCTCCAGACAATCAGCACATGTAACAGCATTTTCTTCCTTCTACAGACTCAACTCATAGTCAGATTAACAAATAAATCACATAGAAATGACTCACGACAAGTTCAGAATCCAATGAGAATACGCGGAGATCTCAAGAAACCCATCTAAAGTCACTATAAAACTCCAAATGCAAGACTAGCAGAAGAACCATAATATGGATCCCAATGAACAAATAAGAAATATCAGCTTTGGAACCACAATTTGGATCCAAGAAAACAGTTTTCTTTAAAAAATACAAAAAAAAATATAAATTTCATCCAAAAAAAGGAAACCCAGATCCAGAGAAAAAGAAAAGTAAAGACCTCAGGCTCAGATAGAGGCTTGCACTGCATAAGCTGAGAAATCTGCTCATCCAGGTTACCATGTGTGTTAGATATCAGATCTGAACTCATTTCGTACAACTAATCTTCAAACTAAAAAATTTCAACTTCAAGAATCAATTTTCCTTTTCCCCAATATGCAATCTTGAATAAATTTCTGAATTTTTTTTGCCACCAACTCACAAAAGCCCTTTCTGTTTTTGTATTTTTATTCTTCTGGGCAAGAAGAAGAAGAAGGGAAAATGAAAGAGAAAGCCCTCGAAATTTGTCGATCTACTCTTTATCGACTATGTAAAAAAAAAAACGAATTTTTAATTCATTTTCTTTGAAATTTTCGATCTGCTACTGAGTCTTAGATATATAGAGAATAAATATAAAAAGTAACAATACAATACTTTGAAAAAAAGAAATTAAACAAAAGAAAATAACAGATTATTTGAGGTGGAAAGGAGCTTCAAGAAAAAAACTTTTATATAATTAATTCAATTATTTTTTCGCTCGATTATTTCATATGTTGAATAATAACAATAAATAATAATAATAGCTTTTTTTATTTGATCCACTTATAGGTGTAGTAATATTTCATATTAGGTAACAATATAAAGTAAATGTAATTTAAAATAATTTGATTTTTCTTATTTCAAAGGTTATATCAAATGTCAAATTAAGAAAAAAATATCGATAAAGATTAGCTTTAATATCTTACTATTTCAAATATATAAATGAATAGAAATATTTACTTCGATAAATATTAATTCAGGATTTTAATTTCTTTTAATTAAATCTCACAAGATATTTCACGTGATATTGATTTTGTTCAATCCGAAAGATAATTAGGCAAATATAATTTCTAGTTAGATTTAATTTTTATTCTAAAATTAAACAAGTTTTGTTTTTGCTGTTTAAAAAAATAGAGTACTTTTTTTAGCTTCATATTATGGAAAATACTAACTCATTTTACTAAAGTAAAGTATTTTTTTCCCCATAAATTGGACAAAACACTTTAAGTCTCCAAAATAAGCATTTTTGTTTAATGAATATTAAGTTTATTATAAGTCTGATCAAAGTAAATATTAATCTATGAAAAAGAGTGAAATTATAGAATGTTGTTTGAAGCATTCTTTTCGATAAATTTGGACGAATTTATTTATATTGTTATAATTTTACTTTATGAGAAATTTATTTATGTTAAATTAAAAGTGATTACAGCTGGTCAAAATTATGTGTTTTGCAATAAATTTTAGACATATGAAAAATAAATAAATCACACAAATAAAATTCGAAGAAACAAGAATATTTTATTGAATGTGGATGCAATTTTGTTCCTCCATTAATTTTCTCTCATATGATTTATTCTTCGAGCATATTTTCAAATTCTGATGAATTAGATTTGACCTCTACATAAATATTTCGTAATTTGCAGAATATTTGAAAAGAAAAAAAGATATATTTTTTATTCAGTATACTATATATATATATATATATATATATATATATAAAAAAAAGAAGTGAATTAATGTTTCTTGATTTCATTTACCTTTTTTTTCCAACTATAAATGAAAAAACTTGACAATGTAGATGATTGTTTATTGTTGTTATCAATGTTATTTATGACCAACAAATATCAAATAACTTTGTTCACTAAATTTAAAATAATTTTTTTAGTTATTTATTGTTGGTAATTTTTTTAGTTATTTATTGTTATTGTTAATATTGTTATAGTTGTATTACGTATTAGCTTTCTATATATGATTTAAATATAATTTTATTTTGACGAAATATTTCATCGGTTTACTTTTATTTTTTTACTCTTTTAAGTGTTTGGACATACAATCTTATCCACTTCGTAGGTGTTTGAACATGCAACTTTGTCCACTCCGTAGACGTTTAGACATGCTATTCAAAAATTTCAAAAAGCTAGATGTGAGACTTCAAAGTTCAAATCATGTTTTTGAATAAAATTTAAAACTTAATCCATAAGCTTATATTTTGTAAAAAATAAAATAAAATGCTCATCACTTTAATTTTACAAGAAAGGAACTCATGATCAGAGTAAAGAGTTTGTCCATATCATAACTACTATATTAACTAGTGGATCGTTATAAAATTATATGTATTTAAAAATTTGGCGCTCTTGGATTAGCTTTTTTACTCTAACATCCATGATGCAACAGACCTATTTTGCACCACAATAAGGGATTGATGCGGTGGAGATTTTTTTACACATATTTGTCTATGATGTGGGATTTTTTTTCTTTTTCATATTTTGTATTATATATTATCGGGAAGTTGAAATAATAAAACTAACTTATTTTATCCACGCATATTTGTTGAGTAATGTTAATATCCTGTATGTGGCAAGGCCCGCGAGGGGCTGGATGGCCTGGTCGGGTCATTATCGAACATTGTACTTGCTTAGTGAACTTAGTTAAAAAATAAAGTTATGTCTTTACTATCAGCTATAGCTTTAAGTGGTATTAGAGTCAAGGTCGTGGGCAGGTGTTGGGAGGGGGATTGATGAGTGATGTCATCATCCTACTTATGGCAAGGCTCACGAAAGGCTGGGTGGATCTGGTTGAAGTCATGATCGAACATATCGATTGCTTGGTGGACTTCGCTAAAAAATAAAGTTGCGCCTTTGCTATAACTTTTGACATAATGGTAAGATCTTTGGACCAAAAAGGTAATTTTTTTTTGTATTTTGAAACTCTCCTAATTGTGCAAGACTTTTTTCCTACTCACAACAAAGCAGACTCAAGGAGTAAAATCTGAATTCACTTTTTTTTGTAAGACAA
This sequence comes from Solanum pennellii, assembly GCF_001406875.1. Classification (NCBI taxonomy): domain Eukaryota; kingdom Viridiplantae; phylum Streptophyta; class Magnoliopsida; order Solanales; family Solanaceae; genus Solanum; species Solanum pennellii. The sequence goes on from NC_028637.1 coordinate 90,938,910, forward strand.
AATTAAGTCCCACACAATTATTTTCAGTTGTATGGAACACCTAATAACTCACTCAAATACCTAATAACTCACTCAAATACACATTTTTTTCTAAAAAATATTTAGTTACTTGAGATTATTCACTTCTAACTATATCTTGAAAGCTACACATGACTAAAAGTTTAGTGCCATTTACAATTTGTTAGCAAACAACAGGGTTCAGTCACTTTCTTTCCATGCAAAGTCAATCTGCTAGATATTAATTAATTATTACAAGTAGTTTCTGGTTACATGTCACTTCAATAATTTTTTCACATGACTGCATCTTTTTCTTAGTATAAATAATAAAAGGAAGTGCACAGATAACATTAAGCTAGAAAAAGAAAACAAATATTATCATGTTACAAGAGTTATACAGCAAGAACATCTTTCTAGCTCTGTACATTTTTTGACAATTTAATTTCAAGACTATAATTCTTCATATCATTGTACATATACAGATCAGAGTATGTACAAATAATCCTAAATTGGTTGAAATTGCCCGTAAAGAAGCTATAATGTTCTGTATAATCTTTGAACTAACTGGTGTCTGCTGAAAAAAAATCATCAGGCTTGAATCCGTTTCTTTAACATGACTTGATTATAAGAGCATCAGTGAGCAGTACTTAGGTGTTAACCCAGTAGAGGTTCTTCCAGAGGCACCAATATGGGTGTCTGGAGGTTCATACTACAGGTGATTATCACACCAAGGAGTGCACAAACTGCTGGAACGAGACCTAGTGCATACCGATTGAGGGAGAAGAAATGGTAACTCGGACTGCAGTTGTGCAGTTCTGGAGTGGATCCTGCATAAAAACGTGACAATTGCCAAAGTAAATAAAGAGTTGCAGATAAAAAGGTGTTAATGAAAATTAGGTGGAGCTAATTCACTAGTTTTCCCCATACACGCTCAACAACGGATGTTGAAAAATTAGAATGACTTTGAATTGAAGCTGTGCATTGACTGAGATAACAGAGAGATATGGAACCGAATGCTTACTCTGATATGACTCGAGAATGAACAAAGCTACCCCACATATCATTTTATCCATAAAGCTCAATGATCCATACACAAAAGCACAGCCATTGAGATCTCGCCCAACCAAGACACTTTGCATGCCCACTCCAGTTACCTGTTAAATCACATCGAAAGAGGTGCACATGAAGATTGTAATTGTAGAATTTATGATCAGAATTCATGTTTTACAATTGAAACCGAGTATCATGAATCACACTACTTCACTATTTCCCCCATTCCATGACACAATAAAGAGCCTGGCTTCCTCATGGAATAACAGAAACTATATGCATGTTAGCAAGGCATGTAGCTGAACCAAATTCCAGTTCAGAATATTATTGCCCACTCTCCAGTTAAAAAAGTTTGTTGTTAGTTAGGAGCTTCAAAGAACTCAAATAAGTGACAAAAATTAAGCAAAAAACCACAATTACAGAGTTCCTTGTTAAAAGAATATCATTAAGAAACAAATGGAAAATTGCCTTTCTAAGGAGATAATTGTATCCACATAAAAGGTGACAATTAGGTTAACCACATAGAGAATTGATCAATGTTTGAAAGAGTATTTGGTCCATATAAATTTATCACAAGTGAATTTTGCACCTAACGAGAGCCTGAGTTTATGGTTGATCACCCACCCATCTGTGTTCTTTAGAAGTTTAATGCAAAAAACAGATATGCTGTAACAGGATAAGTTCTTAGTATAAAGTTTCAAGACCTGATATCAAACTCAGCTCATAGAAAATTAACCTTACCATTATCAAGGCATTTGCTATGCCAATGAATATCGACAAGATATACATAAATGCATTCATGTTTCTTGGAAGCAGGAGTATTCCTATGCCACAAAGTACCCAAAGGAGACCTCCTGCAGTATAAAAGCCCTTCAATCGCTGGCTTGTCCACTTAATCTCCTGCATATAATACAACTATCAGAGAAATAGACCAGGCAAAAAAAAAAAAAAAGAGGCTCTGGAAAATTCAGAGATAGAAATGATGAAAAAGTTCTGCTCTGTATGGACCTGTAGCAGGATGGATACAATGAAGCTGCAGACAAAGATGATTGCAGGGACCTATCCACATCAATTAAAGAAACAAGTATTAGTATTGTATTTCTTCCCTAGCCTCTCTTCAATAAAATGTCTTTATTTTAAATGGAAACAATGCTCAGAAAGATACCAACGCTTTTGAAGATAGACTCATCTGCAGGTCATTGATCACATAGAAAGCAAGAAATGCCTGCAATGCAAACAATTACAACAACTCTATAGTTATAAAACCAAGTGAATGCTTAGGGAAAATGATTCAAATGAAATCCATGTCATCATTTTAATATTTATTGAAAACAGCTAATTTCAAAATAAATAACCAAGTGAATGCTTAGGGAAAATGATTCAAATGAAATCCATGTCATCATTTTAATATTTATTGAAAAGAGCTAATTTCAAAATAAATAATACTCACCTGGGAGACATTAGTCACAAGTCTGGTAAGCACGTAAACAAGAGCAACTTGGTGATATAAGATTTTCTTAAACCAATACATCCAAGAAATTCTAACATAACCTTTAACATGAGCTTCTAGTTTCAACCTGCCCAAGAAAGGCAGATATTAGAGTGAACATTTAAGCAGAAAATTATCAAAAACTACCCCCTTAAACTGACAGCTCAAGGTACTTGAAAGCAATCTCCCATTTCGAAGTTTAGCATAGTTCTCGTACTTTTTCTATGTATCCCAGTTTATTCTTCAGGATGGATTTTATTTTTCATCTGAGTTTTACACAAATGAAGCTATATTGTTATGCAGAAAGAAAAGCTGAACAACTTTGATGAATGCCTAAGCTGGTTAAAGGTTAGAACCATCAAAACTCTCAAACAAAGTCATCTTATGCCCAATTCATCCAAGCAATAAAAAAAATTGCAAACAATCGCATTTTCATGAAAATTCAGTCCAAGCAACTGATGCAGTCAATGCATTCACTAAAAAAAAAAAAGAGAAATAAGACATGTGCATACCTTGGCTCTCTGGTTCCAATAGCAAACACAACGACGAAGCAGCTTCCAATTAAAATTGATATATATGCAATCCAACGATACTGATCTTTCAAAAAGTAATGAGAACACAGACAAAAGAAAGTATTAGAATAAATAGAGTAACAACTGAAAAGTCACACACCTGATTTTCGACAGCAGCAGGTGTCCCTGCTCCGACGACATTGAACACAACAAAAGCAACTGCGTATAAGCTAAGGTTTGCAACCTTCAAATTCATCCGTTCAAACAAATGTAGAACAAACCGAAAGTTAATGACTGCTCACATGTACAAGGAAATTTTGCATGAAATAATGGAGGAGATCACCAACCATTGTAAAAGCATTGCGGCAACTAGCTAAAACTACTCTGCTTGTCGAGTTCAGTGTAATGCAGTTCACCATTGACCTACAGCAAGCATATATGTTGTTAAGGAATTACAAAGAACTATCAGATAATCTCCAGGTTGTGCTTGGTAAAATTTCATGGGGGGGTCATGTTCTAGAAGATTAAAGTTGTCGTCCTCAAGTTATTACAATTTAGTTAATTACTAGCGATCTATAAATTTGAGGTAAAGTTTAGCATGTTAGCAGAGAAATTACTTGTCTGAAGGTGGTAACTTCATGATAATTATCAGAATCCTACATAGCTTCAGTGCGCAAAAGCGATGGTCACTCTAGCTAGATCAGTTGGAAGAATATGTGTGGTCTTACGGACATTTGAGTGAGTGGCGGTGGAGGAGGATCAAAGGAGATAGATATGGAATACAAGTTTGGTATTAAAGAATGAACAGATGTAGTTCTTATGGCACTGCTATTTGAGAGGAAACCATAAATAGACTGACAGACATTTTCCCGAGTTCACAAAACGGGGGATAAGCAATGGTGTCGTGATAGAATCCAGAGGCAAGCTATATTCACCAGCTTTATACAGGTTACTATCCATAAAATCAGGAAGCTATGTAATGAAAGCAGGGAATAGAGTATCAAAGTCCAAGTCCATGGTACACATTGTCTACTTTGGCCCAACTGGCCTCACAACTGTCCCTTGGATAATTCACATCGAGTCCAAAAGTACACTTACCATGTGAACACACCCTCTGTATTATAAAGTACTTTACTTTACTCTCCCTTTCCGATGTGATATTTGCCTAAGATGTTTTCTTGTGGGTTGGATTTGCCTTAGATGTGAATACACCACCTCTTCGGAAGCTTGCTAGCATAGAAGCCTGTCAGTCACTCCATCGTGACAGTCAGATACAACCCCCGTACAAACTTAGCTTCCTCGTCTTAGGTTTGTCTACCATCCTATCATAGGAGTCCAGTTCTAATACTATATTTGTCAGGCCAAGCCCCTAGTTTTATTGTTCGATTTGGGCCTAGGTCTGCACGACTTTAAAAACACAACACATTACTGTCTGGGTTGCTTTCTCATACACCCTACATATTCCCAGTGTTTTGCCTACGTGAAATTTGCCTAGGGTGTTATAGAGCGGGATAGGGTACTTGGATTTACAATTTAGAGGTGTCGTCCAGGATTGTCGGATGGAGAGCCCAAGGAATTTCCAGTTTCATTGTACTCATCAAGCACATGGCAGAACCCTGTCATTCTTTTTTTTTTAAATACCATGGTGTCTGGGCCAACTTGCGCGCACCACGACTACTGTCCACGGGATACCTGCCACTTCCCACCAGCATCTGGTACCTTTGTCCACCAAGGCTAGGACAAATGGGAAGAATCACGTAGTGTTTTTTGTCTCCGCTGAGTATTGAACCTGAGACCTCAGGGTCATTCTCAAAGAAAGATTACTATCCAGTCATATAGTTTACTGCAGCAACAGGAGAGTATTTCTTTTTGATGAACATGGAGAAAGATAACTTTTTTTAGGGGTGGAAAGTACATGGATTGCCATCACATTCTTATTGCTTATAACTTGAGGAGGACAAGGAAGACATCAATTAGCTGGGTTTTTTTCTATAAAGGATTGATGAAGGATCTAGATCTTTTACTTAGTTGCAGAAAACGGCCCTCCAAATGGTGGACTAATATGTTAGTCCTGCCATGAGAAGGTTTTCAGGAGTAAACGGGCAAACCTGGCAGTCTTATAATATTTAGAACAAGAAGATAGATAAGAGCAAACATTACATGTGCGATACTTGAGTAGCAGCCCATCCCACATTGAAGATTGCAGCGAACACGCTGTAACCAATAGTTTGCAGCTTGGCCGAATCAGAACCAATAAGTTTGCAAGGCAAGCAACCGCCAAACACCGAAGAAAATGAGACAGCAACCAAGAGAGATCCTGCAATATGCCATACTTTAAAATGCCCGAATCTGTCTATCTATCAGGTAGAACAACAAATATTAGTTAGAAGGTTCATTAATAAAGAAAAAAATAAAGGTATGCACTATTATCTGGGGATAAGAGGCGTAGTTGTTATTATCCTGAAAAGACTATGTGCTGTTCTCATGTCAAAAATTACTTATTGCATTTAACTAACCAATATATAATTAAGAAAATGACTGCATAAACAATATATTTGGAATACTCATACAAGAAAAACTATACATTTTATAACAGACAAGCATATGTTTAGATGAGAAATGGTGAAAATGGTAGAGCATGTTTTCATCTAGCAACGACTTCATGATCTCTTTTACGAAATGACGTTAAAATATCTTAAAATGTTTTTCTTAAGTCATCTAATCCATTTTCCAGGAAAATATAATAGATGCTTTAAAACTCAGTAGGTGATATAAGGACAAAGTTTAGGTAGTAGTTATGTTCTTGAGAGATACCAGTTCCCCAGCAAATATAGTAGTCAATCCATCTGCAACTTGACCTGAGAGCATTACAACTGCAGCATCACTGAGAAACAGACATGGTATACATGAATACACAATCAATTGCTTCACAAACTTCGGTATCCTATATAGCATATAACCTTTTCTTTTGAGATCAATTTGAGGGGGAGGAGGGGATAATGAAATGCAAGGACATCGGAGTGTAGAAGTCACATGCTTGACAAATTGGGGAGAGTGCAGTAGTGGATAACATGAGGACAAAATTACACTAGTAGAATTGAGATCCCGGTAGCGAGCCCTTTAAATGTCATTATACAATGTTAGTTACATGCAGCATGCTAACAGCAGCATGACAGGGCAGTCTTCAATTTTCATATGCCCATCCTGAGTGTTGCATCCCCAGTATAGGCTGGCTGCAGATATACCCTATGGTTGTATACAAAAAATGAAACCGGTCTTTTTATTTAACAAACAAGAAACCCTATAGTTGTATACAAAAAATGAAACCAGTCTTTCTATTTAACTAACTAGAAGCTAAGCGCCTAGTACACTCCATTGAACTCATAACATTCACACAACACACTCTAAAGTACATAAAGTAGTGGTAAGCATTAACTCAATAATTGTGAAAAAGGTGGCTACATGTTAGATTACTATCAGCAGACGAGCTACATCAGAATACAGTAAAAGAGGTACATGATAATTTAAAGATGCAGGAGCCACAAAGGGGTTTCTATCCTTTTTTGTCTTAATGCTAAATAGATTATTGAAAGACACATGCTCATCAGAGTACCTAAGAGCAAGAAAATAATAAACAAACCTGGGGGATAATCCAATATCCGTTAGAAAGACTAAGAGATAAGTGAACCAACAGGCTGAAGTTATGTCGTTGAGCATGTGCCCAATGCCGTAATAAAAGACGGAACACCTTCCAAGGGGTTTTGTCAACGATTCATCATCCTCACTATGATTAATCATAGTGCTATAGAAGTTTTGGCGGTGCTTCGATGAATGGGAAACCTGCAATTCAACAGATGAGGCTTCAGATGCAAAATTACATTGACTTAACCACAGACAACATTCAGGGAGAAAATTGAATGACACAACAAAACCAACAAAAAAGTAATGAAAGGATACAACGTAGATTCAACACTCACACCTCGAGTTTTAATAAAAGATTTACATCTTGCAATCTTAAAAAAGTAATGATACTGAACACATCTTGTTTGAGGTTGATGGTTGCACAGTATACAATACATACACCAAATATAGCATAACCAAGAAACTAAGATCACTGAACAAGTGAACATATCAAATAACTGAACCACCATAGATGCATGATGGAGACACAAGTATGTTAGATCCAAGTCTCAGAAAAAGAAGGGTATCAGATAGTGAATTCATAGTAACAGTTATGTTTAGAGGAAATACTTTACTCTAAACTTGACTTAATAATAAACAATGACAAGTATTTAAACAGACTCCTATCAGCTTTTAAATAATTACAAGATATCCCAACTGTTTGTTAAGTGATGTTGACGTTGTGAAAACTGCATCATACATCTTTCATAGATTTCTCTCCTTTACTTCCATCATGACAAGATCAATTATGACAAAATTAATACTCTGCTTAGCCTTGCTTATAAGTATCAATGACTAGTTGTACTCCCTTAAGGACCACTCTTGAAGTAATGACAATTCACTTACTTAAGACATGCTTAAACTTTTAATGAACTGCTTATTTCCTCTAATACTAGTCATGATTTGATGCATACAAAATGAATTAGATTACCCCATCGCCTTATCTCTATCGATAACAATTAGGATCAAGAATCAGCCCTACTAGTAAACCCATCTATTTCTCTCTTAAAAAAATAAAAAAATATCACCATAGTCCATACTCAGCAACCAAAAACCAGAAAGTTTACCTCTTTAACATGTTCATCTTAATCAAAAAACAAAAGGAAACAACATGGAAGCTTACACAATATCAATTACCTGTATAATCATATATACAAAATGAAAAAAAAAAAAACATAACAGCTTGGAAAAAAAAAATTTCACGAAATTGAAGAAGAAAAAATGTAAAAATTATACCTGGGTTTTCGGATGAATCTATGTAGAAGAAGAAGAAGAACCCATGATTTTATATAACAAAGAAAAAACTAATCTTGATCCACAACAATCAAGACTCAAGAGCAAATTTAAAAAAAAAAAAACTTTCTTGCAAAACAAACCAATCAAGAAAGTAGAAACAGTTATTAAGCGTGATCTAGACGCACCAAAAGAGAAAAAGGGGGCAAATCCCTTGTGTTTGTTTTCTTCTTCTTCCTTCACTGCCACCGCTTATTGAAAAAGCCACCTCCCTTTCACCTATAACAGTTCACAAAAACTGAATGCAATAAAAAATGATATCTTCTTTTTCTCTATTTCCCACCACTGACTGACATTCTGAGAATTTTGTTTGTCCTTTTCCTTCGATCTTTTTTCTAAGATTTTATGAAGATATGTTAAGCAATTGGGAGTTATTATCACTGTGTTTGTCGATTGATGTGGGGGGCTTCCTTAAAAGCCGTATCTTGTAAATTAGCTAAAAATTGAAAAATATAATAATATTAGAATCTAAACTCAAAATTAGCAAAAGTTGAAAAGATTCTATTTTTTTTTTCTGAAGAAAAGATTCTTATCTTCAGTTAGCCACAACCTCAACTCTAATTTTTCCTTTACATTTTTTTTGATTTTTGTGTGTCCTTCTTATATAAAGATCATGTTAATTTTTTTATATCATTTAAATTTTATTGAATATCGTCAAATTAGACTTACAAAATTATGATGACCTCGCCATGTACCATTTTGACAATTACAAGTCATTGTTGTCATCCTTAGTTAAAAATTAATGTTACTTTCCATGTCCATTGGTGGAAGGTTCAATTTAAAGTGTTTGTGGGACTAAATCAATTCGTACGAACAAATTAGATTCATAATATGTTGATAAAGTATTGCATTTTTTTATAATAATAATAATAATAATAATTCATATATTAATGAATTTAATTGCATATCGCCAGACTTATGCTCAACGTGAATATGTTGTTTTTATCATGTGAAAAAGATTACGATAAAAAATAGTTTTTCCATTTAAAAAAAAATGACTTAGTTTGACTTGGAATGAAGTTTAAGAAAAGAAAGAAGACTTTTTGATCTTGTGTTTCTAAATTAAAGTTATGTCAAATATACCAAATTATGACCTTAAATATGTCACGTGGAAAGTTAGAGTTAAAATTTTACCAAAAAAAGAAAGAAATTATTTTTTAAAAATAGACTTGAAAAGAAATAAAATAATTCTTTTTGAAACGGAGAAAGTAACTAGATATTATGTAGTCAATTATTGGTGAATGGGATCCCTAAATATGAAAGATACTTCCATTTTGTCAACCAAACGGCCCCTTAAAGTCCACAATTATAAAGTTATGGTCCCACAAAGAATCCTAATCTAAATCTAGTGATCACTAACCAAACTTCCTTTTTTCGAGGGGTGCTTACGTTACGTTACGCTTTTATGTTTTTGTCTCCTTATTGAAAAATAAAAATAAGGAATTACGTATTATATATTACTCTTTTTAGACATTTTTAATTATTATAATTTTTATTTTTAAGGTTAAATTATAAAAAAAAGTTAATTAACATTTTAAGATTTATAAATTTATCATATTAATATCTAAAAAAAATGTAATTTATAGTACTTTTCATATAATTTTTAAATATTGAAATTTTTTATTTAAATTATCAATTAATGTAATCTAAGTTAACGTTGAAAAATACTCAAATAACTTCCAAAAAATGTAAAATGAAATAAAAGTGAACGGAGAAAGTAATTAGATGAATTTAATTATAAAAAGGGAAGAAAAAAAATTTGTCACTACTAGAGTAATTCTTTCATGCATCTCGTTTTCTTTTTCTGAAACTATTAAATTATTTTTTACAATACAAAAAAAAATAAAAAACAAATATTACTTATCGTTAAGATTCCGACCTAATCAAGATTCCTAAGTACATGCTAATATTAATGTGAAAATGACACAATTATACAATGAGTCATCTCTTAATGTTGGCTTATTTGAAACTTTCTCATGCATCCACTACTCCTAAAGTCACAATCAAACTAATCTTTCAATAAAAAACAAACTAAGAAGAATTAACTTCATTAAAATAACTGTCCATTCAATCACTTAAATTAGAAATAGCTAGCAAATATATATACATATATATATAAAAGTTAATAAGCGACTAATTATTTATATGCAGATCCTTTTAATAATTTTTATTGACGCAAATATGTGCAATTAAATAAATAAAATAAGGATATTCCAAAAGTTATAATGAAATCGTAAGTATTCATTTAATTTTAATTAGAGATTTTGAATTCAAGCATCAAATATTAAATAATTTTTTTATAAAAGCTATTTATTAAAATCGAAAAAATAAAAATAAAATAAAAAAACAGCAAGTTAGAACTTGGAAGGCAAAGGTATCAACCACAAATTCACTATTTAAGTAGATGAGACGTAATCCATGACTATTGGGACTTAAAACAACTTATTTTGACAAAGTTGAATACATGTGGCTTCTATTAAATGAATTATCTTTATGTAACTTTGCCAATTTTTAAAACTGCATCAATATATCATGGAATTAGAGCCACCATCAAGTCATCAATCAACAAATTGGGTTTGTAATTATTATGCTTAAACTCCTCATCAAATTTACTACATGTATTAGAAAAATATTCTTAGAATTTAGTGGGAATGGTTAATCTCATCTCCAAGTTATTTTACTACATGTATTAGAAAAATATTCTTAGAATTTAGTGGGAATGGTTAATCTCATCTCCAAGTTATCGATAATTTTAAAAATATTTTCTCTGAATTAAGGGCTTGTTTGGACTGACTTAAAAAGTACCTTTTAAGTCAAAAATAAAAAGTCAAACTGAAATGACTTTCAAGTCAACAAATAAAAAGTAGGGGGAGATCTAAATTTGGTTTTTTACTTATTTTAAGTCATTTTCAACTTATCATTCTTGACCTTGTCAAACACTTCTCAACTTATTTTAATTCTTTTTTGACTAATTTTTAGTTATATTTTATATTTATCAAATACTTTTAGACGTCAAAAACCGAATTAAAAATAGGTTTGATTCAACTTTTAAGCACATTTAACACACCCTCTAATTCAACATAAATATACTCTCACATAAGCCACATGACATAACTAGTGGTCTCAAACTCTTGTAGGACTTTTAATAAAAAAATGGAGAGAAGCGTTGAAAACACTCCTATAAACTGGACAAGAATTCACGGTGTATTGCACCCATGTGACAAGATGAAGAGTGTATTTAAGTTCAATCAGTCAAGTAAAAGTTGTCAATAGTTCCGGGCATTGGCGGATTCAGGATTTCAAATAAGGGAGTTTAAAATTCGAAAGAGTCAGCATATGAACTAGTCGAAGGGGGTTCGACATCTATTATATAAATCTAAAAAATAATTTTAACCATGCATATATAGTAATATTTTCCGCCAAAGGGGTTCGTCAATAATTCATGTCAAATTTAAAAGTGTTTTAAATATTTTTCAATTTTCTCAATTGACTTTATATGATATCCATCCTTTTTGTTTTATTTGATTCTTATATCGAAAAAGATATTTAATTCATTTTAAAAAATTAATTTTTTTTTTCATGCTACCTTTAAATTAATGAAGTGCTTCACATGTATCTATCAAGCTTTTAAGAGTCTTGCTAACAAGAAGTTTACCGAAACACGCAATAGGTCAAATAAGAACTCAAGTTGCCATAAGGTCTGTAGTCGAATTTGAAAAGTTTCGAACATTTGAAATTTCAAGAAAAATTTAAATATTTTAAACGTTAAAAATGATCATCGACTTTCAACTTATCGAGGTTTAATCTCCAAGATTTTGATGCAATGTAAAGTAGGTACTACATGTGGGATCCAAACCCAATATTGACTTTTAACAATTGTTGTACGCAATTGTCAATGGTTGACAAGATTGGCAAACAATTTTTAATTGACAACAAATGCTGAGAAACACAGCAATTGAAAGCTTTCGGTGGTGAATGGTTGCAGTGGCAAATTTCTTCTATAAAAAATGAGCTCACCAAGTTAGAGCAAAAAAACATTTGACAGCAAAGTGAGGGATTACATAGACTATATAAGATATATAGTCTGTGAAAGAAAAATAGAATATGAATAATATTTTAGTAAAGTGATAAATCAAAAGAGTGTTATAATATATTAGTGATTACACAATATAAAAGTTCTTTGCTATAGTGATATCAGTTGCTTTTTTTGACAAATGATTTTTCCTTAATTTATGCTTTTCTTGACACGTGATTTTTCCTTAATTTAAAAGGTTTTCACATAATAATTTTAATCATATATATTTTTGTATTAATCTGCATTTTTCTAACACTATATACCATTGAAATAATGAATAAATATGTGTAATAATGTGAAAAAGACTCTTTTCACTCTTAACATGATCTCTTTTTAACTAAAGAACAATGAAGTAAAACTTTATGATTGATAAAAAATCGATGGACATTCGTTGATTGTGGCATAAACTTAAGTATTAACTGGCAGACTTTATTATGTCATAAAATGGTGGGTCGATTGAAAAAAATAAACGAATTATTGGTTAAAATCGACTGATTACCATCGATTATATAAAATATACAAAATGGATATAAAATTAAAAACACGATCGAGTCCCACGACTTTTAAGAAGTTATAATTAAAAAATCACCAAAATAAAATAATTGAGAAAAAAATCCAAAATAGTCCAGCTCATGGATTTTTTTTAATCTTACAACTGATCTAAAACCAGAAAAAAAAACTTGCAATGCTGTATCTGGCCATGCTCTAGAGTCCAAGTACTCAGTGCCATTGATTTTCTATCCAGAATATTCAATGCATTATTGCACATGATTTAGATTTCTGCATAGCAGTTTAATGTATAATTTGATACTCCTTTCGTTCAACCTTGTTTGTCCATTATTGATTTTGCACACTTCTTAAAAAACTATAAATAAAAGCGTAGTGCTTTGAATATAATAAATAAGAAAATGCTTATTAACTCCTTGTGATTGCACTAATTAAAGCTTTTGGCTTATCACTATGTCAACAAAGGTTCTGTCAAGGGCTCTGGAAGTGAAGTTCTGAACTTTGTAAAACATGTAACAATGACTCCAACTAATGCAGCAACTCCCGGAATGAATCCCAATGAAAATCGCGTTACTGTGAAACATGGATATGCGGGATTGCACGATGCTGGTGTTACGCCTGCATAGGTGTAAACAGTTTCATTTCAAAGATTTAAATTTCATTCATGATATGCATACGTTTGAAGAGAACGAAAGATATAGCTTACTTTCGTATGACTCTAGAATGTACAGCATTACCCCACACAATACTTTCTCCACAAAGCCTAATGATCCATAAACAAAAGCACATCCCTCAACTTCTTTATCAACTAGCTCACTTTCCATGCCTACTGAAGTTACCTATTAACCACGAAAGAAAACAGAAACATCGCGATTTAACTGTCAAAATAGAAGAGTTTCCAGCTCTGAATTGCTAAATATAGGAGCCTGAGTACACTTTGTTGCATGAGTTAACTTAAGGTACAAAAAAATTGAACTGCAGCATACCATCAAGAAGGCATTGGCGATTCCAATAACTACGGACAAGATGTACATAAAAACATTCATGTTAATCGGTAGGGAGAGTACTACTGCACTACAAAATAGCCACAGGAGGCCTCCTGCTGAAAAGATGGCCTTCAATCTGTGATTGTTCCATTCCAGTTCCTACGTGCAACCAGAAAAATAGTTAGCATACGCAAACAAAGAACAGATCGAAAGTGAAGATCAAATGTGGAACAACCCCATAGAGAAAGAGAACCTGGAGAAAGATAGATGTAATGAAGCTGCACAAATAGATGATGGCAGGAACCTATTACATAATAACTCAGCCCGATTAGCATTATTTAACTGGAAGATATAAGTGTTGTCAATTTTATTCAACTCGATAACAAATCATACCAAAGCCTTGGAAGATTGGCTCATGTGTAGATCACTAATTACATAGAGAGCAAGAAACACCTGAGATTGCAAATATAAAACAGAAACTTAGAACAGAGAACTACTACATATGTGAATGATCGATAACATACAACTTAAAGAAGCTGGAAGAAAATTATAGTTACCTGAGATATATTCGTTACAACTCTAGTTAACACATAAATGCTAGCTACTCTATAATACAGGCCATTTTTCAACCATCGCTTCCAAGAAGAACCACGGCGATTTGTCATGTGAGATACTTGTTTCACGCTGCACAAAAGATGCTTAACATTGTAATTTGTATCCTCATTAATGAAGTACATTCGAGCCTTCCAAATTAACAAGCGGACGAGTAGATAACAAACCTAGGCTCTTTAGTTCCAAGATGAAATAAAATTACAAAGAAGCACCCGATCAATACTGTGATAGTTGCCAACAAGTGGTACTGCAAAAGGAAGTGGTAAAGTACATTAACGAAAAGCACGTGCACATGCATATAGAGGAACACTCCTGGTATTCATGTACCTGCTCTTTTATTTCAACTTGTTTCACGGATGAATTGAATATGAAAAATCCAATTCCATATACGATTAGGCTTGCGACCTTCCCAATTATTGGTTCACAGTTACAAGACAAGAGGTAAAAGGTTAGTTTGGTTTATATAGAGATGAAAAGAATGGTGCAACAGAGTACCAACCATTGTAAAAGCATTGCGGCAGCTGACACATGCAACTCTGCTTGTTTGATCCAGGGTAAGGCCATTCACCATTGCCCTTCAACAGAGAAGGCCAAGAAAATGTAGAACACATTTATCATTTTAGCCAAATAATCGAATGATTCTGTAGTAAAGAAAAACAAACACGAAAGTTGAGATGATTACATATGTGATACTTGAGTACAAGACCATCCACCACTGAAGAGTATATCAAACATATAATATCCAATCATTTGCACAAGAGGCGTATCGATCCCAATAATTTTGCAAGGAACACAAACACCCCAAAAAAACGAATAAAATGCAGCAGAGACAAGAACAGTCCCCACAACATGCCATATTTTGAAATGTCCAAATCTGTCTATCTGTTGAGGGAAACAAAACAAGCAAAAATAATTCATGATCGGCAAATTTCTCGTGCATATCAAAAGCTTTAAGTGAAATATACAATAACTTCTCATGATATTACATCACATTTCTAATGAAAGAAAAAAGAAGGATCGCAATGGAAAAAATACCAGTACTCCAGCAATTATGGTCATCGTTGCATCGGTGAATTGCGCTGTAATTGCAAGTGCTGCAACTTGTCTGTGAAATAGAACCAAATGAAGAGTCAAATCAACCAATCACAGAATGAAGTTTAAACAAGTGTACTAAAGCCACTCGTAGACTAACTCGATCCAATACTTTGTAAGCTCTGAAGTCAGGTATATTCTGATTAAATAACGCTCTAAACATTACACTTCCCTTTCCAAACTTTTTGATGTACATCACAATCCACTACAACATCAAATTCATGAGATCCTTGTCACAACTCGAAAGTAATAGTAGCAAAATCAAACAAAACTCTTTTATACCGACTTTAAGTCCTTTTAACATTTGTTTTTTTTCCCCAACAGAACAAAAGCTACCAAGGTGTGTAATGGAATGGTAAAAGTCCCTCTACCTTTAACCAGGCGTCTCAGGTTCAAGTCTTCAGAATGAAATTCTCTCGTTAGGGAATTTTAAAAAAAAAGAACAGCAAAACCAAGAGAATAATATTTACTAGCTACAACAAGATGTTCATACAAAACAAGTTGGAGAAAGTATATGCTTACTTTGGAGGCATTCCAATACTGGTCAAATAGAGCAAGAGATAAGTATACCAATAAGTTGATGTTATATCATTAAGCACATGCCCTACACCATATGCTAAAACAGACCATCTTCCCAATGGCTTTGCTTCTTCATTTTCCACATTGCTTCCAATCATGATGGAATAAGTTAAACTCCGAGAATTCAAATCCACTCGAAAAATCTCAAACCTGTTCTTATAACAAAATATATAGTAGCAAATATGCTAAAAATAAATGAAGTCTTCTGCTGTTTGATGAAATGCACAAGTTATTTCCATTGACAAACAGACAACAGGAGTATCAATGTATATGACATGGACAAGAATCCCCCTTCCCATTCAGAAGCAAAGATATTATTAAAAATTGATGTATGTTGACAACTTTCAATTAATTATTACTCCTTATGATGATTGCAACAGTGTTTTTTCAATTATTGCCCATGCTGATTCAAGTTTTCCTATTACAAAGAAGAAGCCAATGTTATACGTAACTTTTTTATGAAATTTCACGTATATTATATTAACAATAATTATATAGTTGGTTGCATATTAATAAACTGATAGGCCACATCTCCAATTCTGTCAATCCCTGGCTCAACAGGACTATGCAATTTTCTAGGCTTGCGTTTTCACTAAATGTGGGAATAATGAAACAAAAAATTGCCTATAGTAGCTGCAACAAGATACTTCGCAAAAACGAATTCAGGATTTGATGAGTATGAATTCTCAATTTTAGTCGGAAGCAAATTTAAGATTTGAAGTTTAGGAGTTCTGAATTTAGTTATTAGAAGTTAGTGAGTTTTAAATGTATAATTGGTAAAATGTTATATTTAATGAATTGTAAGTACTCCTATCGTCCTATTTTATGTGACACTTTTCGCATTTCGAGA
Organism: Solanum pennellii; assembly: GCF_001406875.1. Lineage (NCBI taxonomy): Eukaryota > Viridiplantae > Streptophyta > Magnoliopsida > Solanales > Solanaceae > Solanum > Solanum pennellii. Next base: position 90,955,633 of record NC_028637.1, read on the forward strand.
TTCAAATAAGTCTATCTTTGATCGTAAGTTTTTCATAGATCCTTTTAACATTTTGACTTATCAATTATAGTGACTTAGTACTCTACACGTAGTTTACAAATATATAAATTTCACTTCAAAAAATTTGAAGATTCCATACGCAAATGTGTCAAAGTTAAACTGTTTAACTCTCGAAAAACGAAAAGTGTCACGAAACAGTGGAGTACGAAAACATGAATATAGGATTTGAGCTAAAATTGTTGATTACTGCCCAAATTGATTATTTTGTAGAAGAAAAATTAGTTAAATCCCACTTGTTGTGTTGTTTACTATATATGTATAATAGTGTTTGGACTCTTCATTTTCAATTTGGTATGACAAAACATGGGTGTGGGTGTAGGATTGGTTTCCAATCTGGTTAATGGATTTTGGATACTTTCACTAAAATCAGACAAATTCAAAATAAATTCAATGATTTTTATGATTAAAACAAAAGATAAGGTGAAATTGAAGAAATTAAAATACATTGGTATATAGAAGTTTCTATGCCACTCTTTTAGTCTTTTCCTTTTATTTCCTCAGAATTCTCTTCTTTATAAATATTTTTTTACATAGCATCTCATAATTTAGCCACACTTTATAACAAAGTTGAAGAAAGGCAACTGTTTGAGATTTTTGACAAAGTTTCCCTAAATGTATCACTCTGAGAAAATATTAGTAAATAAATATCAAATTAGAAGGACACACAAGAACACAAGGACCATCCATTTAACAAAATGATAGCTTTAATTATTATGATACAAAATAAGGTTATTAAACTCATCATATGAAGAAATTTGAAGTTAAAGACCAAAGAAGGACTACACCAACAATTGCTTCTAATACAAAATATCTCTTTCCAATATGACAACCAGCAGATTTAGGAGCACCAGCAGGGGCACCTGTAGGACTAGATCCAACTGCAAAAAAAATAAAAATAAAATTGCAACACAAAAAGAGAAAAGTGTTTAACCTTTATATATTTGACAATAAATAGAAAAATTTACACACTATGACGTCGTGTAAAAGATAACTACAAGTAATGTTTTTAAAAAATAGAATAATCATATATATAAATAAGACAGGTTATCTGATACAAATTATAATAATATAGTATTACGTTGTTAGTGTGTATAAGTTGAATCTCCTGAATCACCAATTTTTCAGAATTTTGTTTTTAAAAAAAATATAGTAGTATAACTTACCAGAAGGAATGGGGCTATGTGCAAGTGGACTACCAGCAATGCTGCTTGAATTATTAGCAATTTGATAGAATACTTGAGCATCTGGTGAATTTGCAGGCAAGTGGAGAAGTGCTGCATATATCATCAAATATTGTCAAAGATTAACTTGTTCATGAAAGTTATCACTTCATTTGTCTCAATTTATAGGATATATTTAAACGTAACAATTGAATATTAGACTTCTTATTTTACTTTTAATAAAAATAATTTATAGTTACTAACTAATCTCAGGCCACAAATTTCAAAAGAGTAACACCCTATTGATAAGATCGTAAACTCTTTCAGACCCTTAATTTCATTTAGTTGAGACAGAGAGACTCAGTAAGAAAAACCTACAAGTTGCATATTTAACCAACTGACATTCCGAGTAAGAGAGTCATTATTTGTGTTAACGAGAAAAGCAAGAGTGAAACTACGAGCTAAAAACAGGCGTACTTACCAGGGCATTCAGAAATATTAGCAGGGGCTTTACAAACAGAGGGGAGTGTTAAAGCAAGTGTAACATTGAGTTGAAGTCCCAAATCAGGATCATTTCTGTCCTTAATTAACAAACAAAGACACTTCTTGCTATCTTTCAACACTTGTTTCAATCCAGTACAGCAATCTGGTGTAGGAGCTGGTGCATTACCTCCAACATAAGGCAAACATGTTGCCAGACCAATCAATGATTGTGTACACTCTTCTTTGTCCTTTTCTGTGTCTGAATTTCCAATTACACATAATATCAACAACAACACCAATCTCAACTGATATCTCATGGTGCGAGAAACCATATTGAAATGTTTATAGAGGGAACTGAAGTGTCTTGAACTCTGTTTTTGCCTTTTGGTAGTTTTTTGTGATAAAGTGGAAAAAAGTTATACATTGCTTTGGTTCTTATATAACACTCAACTCTTTTCTTTTAGTTATCTTTAAGTAGTTGTCCATTTTGACAAATCAAAAAAAAAAAAATTTATCTACATACTCTCAATTAATTACTTTGAAAAAGAGTAGAAATTTTTTAAAATCTTAAATTTTTAATGCATCTATCACTATATTAATAATTGTCTTAATAAGAGTGTCAGTTCAAAAATAGACAAGTAATGAAAGACAAAAAGAGTAAGTTGCTTTACAAAAAAAATGTTTACGAGGGATAGTCTTAAACTTTTGACCTGCCTTGGACAAAATTTTGATATCAACAAATTTTGCGAGGCAAGCAAACGTCAAAAGTTTAAGACTATTTAGGGTAAATTCATATGATATTTTTTCATTAGGTCTCATATCGTGAAGAATAATATTCCTATATATTTCGTTTTTTTCAATTAGCTAACTGTGAGACTTTATTCGTACGTTCGACCTGTTAGTAAATTCCTTTGAACTAAAACTAGCCATGTGTTTGGATGAGGGTTTAAGGAAATAGTATTACTCAACAACTTGTGGTGGTTGAAAAGTACTCACTCTTAACATTTTCAGACCTTTTCCTTTCTTTAGTCTTAAAGAATTGTTGGCTTTATTATGGAAGATTCCAAGAACCACTAATTTTGTAGGAAGAAACAATAAATTAATTTGTTATTCAGTTTTCAATTAAGGATGTGAATTTTAGGTGTAAATACAAAATGGGACACTTTACCAACCCACTATAGGATATAAACCAATTAAATCTGGACCACTCACCTGAATTTCTTCTTGTTATCATAATTGGTTTGTGTTGCCTAAATTTAGCCATGACAACATTTGAGCATGCTTATGATGTCATCTTCCACTTATGTTGTGGATCAAATTAAATTGCTTAACTTGTTAAATCGTGTAGAATAATGTAATCACTCTGTTTCAATTAAGTTTTAAGAAAGTAAGAAAAGATTTTAATTTTGTGTTCTTAAATGAAAATATGTCAAACGTATCAAAATATTCTTTAATAATATAATCTTGAATGTATCATATTGAAATTAAATTGATAATAGAAAAGGAAGAAGACATTTATTTTAAAACGAATTAAAATGAAAGTACGATAAACAAATTGAAACGAAGGAAGTAATATAGATCGAATAAATTTTAGGAATTACATAGTTTTTTAAGGATTAAATTACAGAAATCCCACATTTTAGTTTACTTATTATCATTATCCCCTATACGTTTTACAAATCTCCGAAATCCCTCATTTCGCGCATTAGATTAGTGTATCTCACGCATCAGTTTAGTGTATCTAACACATTAAATTAGTGTATCTCGCGCATTAGATTAGTATATCAGGTATAAAATGTACATCAGATTAGTGTATCATTAAAAAAATGTAATATATCTTACTTAACGATTAATGTATTTCACGCATTAGATTAATATATCAACACTTTATATTATTATATCCGTTTGAAAATTTTCCATAATTATAAACTTTTCGGGGATAAATTATAATTTTGGTATGTGATTTTTGTATAGTTGTAAGGATTAATATAAATTGCAAAAGTAGAGGCCGGACTTTTTCACTAGAAGAGACAATGTCATGGTCCGCTCAAGGCCCAATTAATAATGTCCGTTTACGCTGCAACTTTGGGCCTCACGAAGGGAACAAATCCGTGAGACCCATAACCTTCGAAATGGACCAGAAAGGAGTCGGGTCGAAGTGGACAATAATTTCGTTCATTAATTTCTAATAATAAAGTATCTAAATATAATGTTTGTTTTGTTTGTTATTTAAATTTTATTGCATCGTATTATTATCTAAAGATAGATTTAAACGATACAATTTAATAGAATTTAAAAAACAATCAAAACAAATAATATATATAGACGAACAATACAATACAACCATCCAAACAAGGTCTATACTACAATAAACAAAATCGGAAAAATGTTTAAATAACTAAAATATTAAACTCGCTAAAAAATGAAAAATAATTAAATGAAAATGAAAATGTCAATCCTTTTCTTAAAATGTGCCCTCCTTCATCAGCTAACATCATTCATGGCGTCTAATGAAAGGCACGTAAGCCTCTGCATTGCATTTTTGTCCTTTTAGTTTCATCTTCAAATTGTTTGCTCTTTTAGAACTTTAAATTTTTTGTTTTTTGGTTCCAAACTCAGGATATTAAATTTAATAACAATTAACTAGTGTCAATAAATATTTTAACATTTTTTGTTAAAATATATATATAAATTGTTCGTCATGTTTCCACTTCAACTAATTACAAGACACATTTAGATAAGTTTGGCTTAGATGCTACTTGTAGTATTTTCAACCAATTTTAGATACATAAGATTCTAATGGTTGTTAAGGAAATTACATCAGAATTATTTACATTAATTAAATTATTAATTTATGATGTACAAGGTTTGGTGTTATTCAATAAGTATAATATAATATAAAATGATTAAGAAAAAAACAGACAGTAGATCTAGTCTAACTGAATGCTCCATTAAAATTCGTGTCAAGATCCCATTTGCTACCAAAACCAAAAAAATAAATGAGTGGTGACAAAAATTAGGCAAGGGAAGTGTTCTTATCTTACAAAAATTCATATGGCGTGTTAACTAACGGCTAGAACTAAAGATTTTTTTAACAGAAAAGGGTCTAAAATATTCTTAAAGTATTGAAAATGGTATAGAATTACCCTTCATCCAGCTATTGGCTCCAAAATATCCTTCCCACCCATTTATTGGATCCAAATTCCCTTGTTATCCACCTTTTGGTTCAAAATTGACCACTTATTTAACGGTTTTATATTTAAACTATTTAAATATTTTTTAAAATACGTGGCGCTCAACTATTTGTTATAATTTAACTTATTAGTATAATTTATAAATCAATCCACTACTCACCCATTACTAATTAAATCCCTCTAAATTAATAAACCTGTCACATTATTAATGCAAGCTACTGTCAATTGAGTGTTTTTAAAAATTATAGAAGTAAATTATCATACATTCAAGTGGCTAAATAAAAATCACCGATAAATTTAAAAGTCTGACTATGTTCATCTTAATTATTCTTACGTCTCAATTATGTGATGTTACTTCATAGGTAACTTTTTTTCAAAATAATATATTAAAGGTTTTAAAACAAATCATAAATATTTATAAAATTATATTTTAAAAAAGTGCATGAATTAATTTGGGAGGTATTACTTCTTTACCTTTAATCATAAATTTCTAATTCAATTTTGAAAGAAAGTGTCCTCCTAAATAAGAGGCTCAACCTAAATTTAATTGGGGCTTCGATTCGGACTCGAATAATTTTGGATGTCATTTTCAGGAATCTATAATTTCATCGTGTTTTAATAGTGTTTATGACGATTTTGATATTATAATTGGATTATTAATTGGGTGAGGTTTAGTTAGTAATGAGTGGATAGTGGGTTGGTTTATAAATTATATTAATAAATTAAAATTATAACCAATAGTTGAACGCCAAGTATTTTAAAAAATATCTAAAGAGTTTAATTTTAAAACAATTAAAAAAGTGGTCAATTTTGAACCTAAAGGTGGATGACAAGGGTATTTTGGAGCTAATATGTGGATGAAAAGGGCATTTTGGAGCCAATAGGTGGATGAAGGGTAATTTTGCACCATTTTTAATACTTTAAGAGTATTTTAGGCCCTTTTTCGTTTTTTTTATCGTGAATCACATAAAAAATTTGCGATACAGCAGATGATTTTTATTTATTTTATCAAATCAATTTATTGAAAAAAATATATAGTGGAAAGAGAATTTTCACTAAAATAGGGGGATAGTTTCTAGTTTTTTTCTTTATATATTGTAGTATTACTATTTTTTTTTATCAGTTAAATTAAAATATCAGTGAAAATAACATTGAACATTTTTTTTTACAGGAAAGTAAGATATTTTTTGTAGTGAGTAGTGACTTTTACATCAAGCACAAGAAAGACATAAAGGTGGTCACCCATCTCAAAATTTTGTATACCAAAAATCCCTCCCCACTCCCTCTAATACTAAACTAGGAAAAATTATAAATATACTCTCGATTTATTATAAATGATATACATATATTTTTAAATTATATTTTTGTAATATTGATGCCCTTACCGTTTAAAAATTAAAATATATATACTTTTCATTCTAACGGACGACTAAATAGGAACAAGTGATACTATTTTATCCGTCAGTCCGATATTTAATAAATATCGGATTCCTGGATAAGAATATGACCCATGTATGTCTATTAATTTAAAGGGTATATATGCACTAGTTTTTGGACGACAGGGACATCAATGTCAAAAAAATATAACGAAAGGTATCTACATACCATTTATAATAGTTTGGAGGTATATTTATCCTATTTCCCAAACTAAAAAAGAAAATGTTAGGAAGACTTCTATAAAGTTTTGAAAAATTTGTAGTACTTAATTAAACTGGAAAATATCAAATGGAAGCAAAGTAAATAGATCTTGAACATGTATGATATCGTTAATTTATCTTTCTTTTACTTCAAAATGACGTATTCTTTCATTCAATATTTGCAATATATATATATTATTTAGAGTCTGAATAAAGGGATTAATGTCTCCATCAACTTAATCACCATATAAATATAAATAAATAAGGTAAACTCCTTCACGATCCAATTACCAAAGGGGTTTCTTTTTTACAATTCTAAGAACTTGAAGTTTAGTGTAAATAAACTGACATTATAATAATCTTAAAAAAGTAAACATAAAGAGGTCCACGTCAAGTTCTGTTTTTGGTCGGTGACAAGTGTCAGTTGCATACATATTTAATTATTAGTACTATATTGTATAAAGGTCTTGACCATATAATAATTCACCGGCCAGTTGGATAAATATTAGTGGAACCTCCAAAAGTTAAAATCCTACGTACAATGCACCCAAAGCTAACACTAAAAAAAAAGTCTCCTCTCCTATACTTATTTTAAGAACGATGATACGTACAAAATTTAATGCATACTTATTTTAAATAAATGGTATAGTGTACAAATACCTCCTGAATCTATGTTCGAAATCTCAGAGACACACTTATGCTAACTTATTTTATTAATAATTTTTTATCCCTTTTTGGCCTATATGACACTATCTTGTGGGTCCAACGTTGGTTGACTTTTTTTTCAAGCTAGTGCCACGTAGGCCGAAAAGGGGTAGAAAATTACTTATAAAATAAGTTAGGGGGTAATAGGACCTTAGTATAATATAAGTGTGTCTCTGTAATTTCGGGTATAAGTTAAGGGGATACTTGTGTATTTTCCCTAAATAAATCTTAATTTTGATATGGCTTTAAATTATCTAATTGAAGGTAAAATGGTAAATTTTTAAAATAGCACTTTAATTGAAACAGATGGAATATCTATTATCAAAAATGTGAGGAGATTGGATGAATTAAATCACAATATACTTTTCGCTAGAAATATTGTGTTCGAGCTTGAAAATAGAGATAGAGAATATCTTCCTTATTTAGAAATGAGTCAAAATATATGACACGAATTTAAATTAATTGAGATAATGAGTTCATAAATCTAATGCTTAAAGGAAAATAAAAAAGTCATTTAGCATCTAGTCAAATAGAGGAAAAAAGACAACAACACATGAGATTTAGACCTTTATAAAAGCCATAGTAAGTCTACTCCAAAACCAAACAAGTCTCATTCTAAGAAAATCAAACTCTTGTTCCCACACTTTGAAGCAAATTAAAGTTGCAAAAAATGGCAGATAATTACTCATCATCACAGCCACCTTCAATACATTTATGTTTCTTCTTTCTTGTTCTTTTCATGTTTGTAAGTGTTACATGGTACATCAACTATGAGTCTATCTTTGAAGGCATTATGGATCAATTCAAGTTTCTTCTCATGTTGTCTCCATTAGTACTACTTTTAATTGTTCACTTACTTTCCAACTTTGAAAAATCTCTCATGTTCAATATTCCTTTGCCTGAACAAGACTCATTTCATAGAGCTGGTGGTACTCCTTGGGGAGTTGGATTTCTCCTTGTGCTTCTACTCTTCATGATTTCTTATCACTCTGATCTTCGCGAACGATGGTTTCCTCTTCTAAGTTGAAAGAAGAATATGTTATGAACAGTTACATGTAATTATCTTTTAATTCGAGTGTCTGACAGGAGCCCTGGTGTAGTTATTGTAACTGGGATGTTTAATTAGTGTTCTTCTTGTTATTTTTTCAACTAGTTTCTTCAATATTGAAAAGTTTGTTTTGTTTTTCATGTTGTGGTTATTACTTAATAATTATAGGCTTATGAATGTGTAAATAATCGTCATTTCTGGTCAACAGTATTTATTGGTTGAACATTTTGGCAGCTATATTCCATTCAAGTACAAAACTGGTCACAAGAATTATTCACTTTTTTGGGAATAATTATTCAGTTTGATTATAAAATTTAATTTGGAGTTGGATTTCAAATATGGAAAACTGTTCCAAACATGTTTTCCAACTCTCTTCTCTCATTTCCAAAAAATATAACCAAACACAACTCCAACTTTAAAATTTTCAAATAAGATAAATAATTTTTGAAATCTATGGTCAAAACGCCTATGCAGTAGTGTGTTTTTAGGTTCAGTTGAAGTGCAAAATTGTTGAAAGAAGGTCTAAAAGAAGAGCCAGAATTGCTGCAACTTAAACTTGGCCATCACAGTGCCATAGCCATAATTCATATATCATACTTGGAGCATTCACCAGAGAAGATTACGTCGCTTTAAGCTCTTCTAATTACAGAACCATTCACATGTCCTATATGTTGATGTAAAAATAATGATATTGGCCATAGATTTCAAATGCAGAAGCTTGATATCAATAAACAAAATCAATATTTCAAATGCAATCGTTAATGCTTGAAACGGCAACTTAAATAAGCTCTTTGGTTTCATTACCCATCAACAAACCAGGTGAGCTTTCATGCACATGATTGATACTATAAAAGAACCAAGTTTCCAGAACTATGGTGAAATCAACATTTCCATCCTCTGATCAAGCTTTTCTCAAGAAATAACTACATATTGAAATTAACTAGACAAGACATCATTAGCACAAATCTAACCATCTAAGGGCTCCATCAGAATTGTTCTGCTGTCAACAGCACAAATGCAGAAGACTCATGTTTATTGTAATTGAACCATACGAGAAAAGAGTCCAAGGGATTATTGACAACCACATTGATAACAGGCAAAAGCCTTAGATTAACCACAGCCTATGAAACTCGGGATAATGAGCCCTCCCCTCTACCCTTCTCCACGTGAAATACTTTGCTTAGTCACATGGCACAGAGTTCAAACATGTGACCTAAGTCACAATCTAAGCTCCTAAACCTTTGCCACTTGAACAAGACACCTCCGTAGTCCGTACTACCGGACCTTAACCCCCAAAAGATGGAAAATGCAAAAAGATAAAGACATCCAAAAGAGAAAAGCATACTATCTCGATAAGGCGGGAGACATCAGAAGTCAGTCGAGAAAGGAAAAGCTACATGCAAGATAGAACGGTTCAATAATCCCTTTGTCTAATATTTATGAATTATGGGCAAACGACAGGAATTGAACCAGCATATAGTGGATTCACAATCCACCCGATCCAAGTTCGATTATTTTGACACTAGCCTACCAGAATATGCATAGTTTAGAAACCCCACAGGAAATTTGCTCCAGATACTAATGGTTATCAGTTATGACAGACGGTGGAATCGCCTACTGAGAGCAATCTCAAAGCATGAAGCAATACTCAAAACTTCACTGAATAAACAAATTAATTCAAAAGGAAAATGTGTAGGAGGAACCATAAAATTTTAATGTACATTTTATCGCCGTTTTCCTCTTTACTAGAATGCACTCACTATACCCGTACAAAAAGGATTAATAGACTTGGAACAAGTTTATCACCAAGATAACAGAGAAAAGATTTCTGATGCATCTGCATATCCACCTCAATCCTAGGAAGGAAAGCTGTTTTCACTATTTGTATATTTGAGTGCAGTGTTGATGTAAAGAAGGGAGAGAATTAATATTATTAAATACATGACACAATTTTGAGACAAGAAATATCAGATAAGCTTATGCAAAATATTCAAAAATAAAATTTCCATCCAACAGCTCTCCAGGTAAAAAAGACTGTCACTGAATCAAAAAATTGAAAAAAGCACACAAAACTAACCAATGAGGCAGCTCCCCGTAGAGTTCATCAAGTACAAACATGCACAGAGCTCTTATTAAACAGGAAAAATCTCTCCATCTGATAATATTATCCATCTATATTTGACAACAAACGTGACTAATAAAAGCTGACCTCCACATCAGAATATAATATCATCATCTTTCTGTGAAGCATGGGACAGTAAGTTATGGGCTGAACCAAGCGAAATACCTCTCTTCAAAGAAATATCTTCAGCAGACTTCTCCGCTGCATATAGCCTGGCAGCAGCCATCTGTTTCTCTACCTCCCTCTTCTTGTAACCTTGTATCTTCTTCAAACGGAAGAAGTCTTCCCTTTCCAGTTCATCAAGTTCCCCCTTGATGTAAAGAACTGTGTTCTCCAACCGAGGCTTCACAACATTCTCCAAGGCATTGACCCTCCGATTTGTTGTCTTGATTGCCTCATCGAGAGTCAAGAATGATGTTTGCAGTGACGCTAGCTCAACAAGTAATTCAATAGATTTCACGTAAGCAGCACGGCAGGCTTGTACCTGTTGCCCACCTCTAGCTAATCCAGTCAGGTCATTCTTGGTCTCTCCTTCAGAAAAGTGCTCAAACTTGGGGAGCTTCACCCCAGCAATATTTTCCTGCCGTGATCGAACTTTCAGAGTAGCAGTCTGGACATTTTCAAGGACAACGTGCTTGATGTTCTCACCAGCAGAATATTTGGCCTCTGTCAGAGCAAATGAGGAATTTTTCATGACATCTCCCATCGATTCCTTTGTTGATACTATTTTCTTTAAAATCTGACGGAACTGCACAGTCAAAGCATCACTTTTCTTTTTTAGCAAAGCATGGCCTCTTGTTGCTCCAACAAGGCGAGCTTTAATAACTCCAAGCATCGTAACTGTTGGGACGACAACCAAACGGTTGGTTTGCCCTGACATTTTTCCAAGCTACTTAGCTGAAAAGAAGAAGTGATGTTATAATTTACATCGAAAAAAATCTCACTTTGATATAGGACACAAAATTGTAAATGAGAGTGTAATTGAACATCAAAATGACCCTATCAGTTGGGTTTTTCATTTTCTTATAGACGAAGTAGTCCTTTTTTTTTTACCCTATATTCGATGTCAGCAATAACAACATGTGCAGTATAGTCCCACAAGTGGGGTGTGGGGATGACAGAGTGTACACAGACCTTACCCCTACCGGGCTCCGGCAGGTAGAGAGGTTGTTTTCGATAGACCCTCGGCTCAAAGAAAGCAATAATGATCACAGCTTTAACCAATGAGAAAACAATTCTGTTCACAGAAAAACCAAAAATTCCAAAACCCAATTTCAACAACAAAGAATAAAATTAAGCATAACCGACAACCTAGCAATTTCCAAGATATGAAAACAACACCAAAAATAACAAGAAGCAACTACCCACTACAGTACACAACCAAAACTCAGTAAAACTCCACATGCCAACATGAACAAAACATCATTGAAACAACCCCCAAATCACATAACATTCACAGCTTGAAGAACACCTGCGGAAAAATATAGAACAAGGCGGCTTTGGTGGTGTGATTAGGTTGATATGCTATCTCAATTTTTTTTCTGGTCAGTTACAGAATCAGAACACGGCCAAAACTAAGTAAACTCAACATCCAAAATGAACAAAACAACATTAAAACAACACCCAAATCACATAAAGTTCACAACTTTGAAGAATATCTGCTGAAAAATATATCCGATGTCATTAAAAAAAAATTTCATCAATTTAATTTTCATGGATAACCAAAATCATCAGATGTATGCTCCTAATGATGATCAAAAATCCCAGAATAGAAAAAATACTAATTATCCATAATGCTAATATCTATTCTTTCACACACTCTCCCAATCTAACGTTTTTAGGCATACTGATTGATATACATTCAAGAAGCATTCTGGATAAGTTATGACGCTTATAGTGCAAATGATTATAAGTTGAATCCATTTCATTCATTGTCTTCTTCTCAACCTCCCCTCGCTTACTGAACTCCACGTGAAATTTTCTTGAATCTCAACAAAAGAATCTTCTAGAAAAATTCATAGGATTAGAGGAACTCCTCTTCTTGGACGAATGATCAGGAGTACCCAGAAACACATCTCGAAGAGTTTGGGAAAGGAATCCATATAGAAATGATCCAACTCATCAAGATACAAAATGAGAATCATATCCATACGATTTTGCACTTCACGACAAATACCATCTCTTCTATTATTCTAAGCGGGTATTCAAATTTAGGCGGTGAAAAACTTATTATTCTTAACTCTTGGGCTCAATAATGTAGCTAGAGTGAATCGTCACTTGTGCTACAGTCCAATATAAGTGTGAAAGAGCAATTCTATTGCAACGGTTACAGGACATGACACTGAGGCTATTGATTTGCATCATCAAAACAGCTCATATCTCTTTTTACTTTTAGCCAAAGTCTATACTTATGATTACAAGAAGGGAATTTGTGAATGATTTCATATTCTGACTTCTCATTTCATCTGGCAAAAGCTCAAAATTCATTGTATTGTGAGACTCAGTTTATGGAACGGCAAAAGCTCAGATACACCATTTTCTTTTTTTAAAATTATCAGGAAGGTAGATTAGTAAATCAGCACAAAGTCAAAGCAATCACCATACTGGAAGAAGTAACAAGATCAAACATTATCTTTTAACTGAATCTTTTAACTTGCATCAGCTTCTGCACTATTTCTAGTAAGGGGGTATATGCCAGTGACTACTTACAGCGGTCACTATATTCTAGATGAGGATTTTAACAGAATCATTGATGATTTATTGGTACGAGAAACTGCTCAGGTAATATTCTTCCCAATGAAAAGCCTTTCGGATGACTGTTGCTTTTTTCTTGAATGTTTCTTTTGTCAAAGGAAAATTAGAAAATAAATTACTTATATTATGAGCAGAAGAACCTAATTAAATGCAACGTCACAAGGTTGTATTGAACTTTAAAAATGAAACAACAGAGCTGTATAAGACTTCTTTAAAAAATCGAATACCAGGAAGCTTGGAAGGCACATTCTCAGTGTCACTTTAATTTCCTGTCCTTTTAAACCATTAGGTTCCAGATATTCCAACCAGTTTGGAACCTTAGATTATGCTAAGCGACCGTCTTGAAGACTACATAAAAAGCCAACTCTGCTGACAATCCCAAGGCAGTGAAAGTTCTCCATTGGGATATGAGTCTAGAAATAAAATATTAAACACTACTTTATTGAGGTTGATGGGTAATAATATGATGGTCAATATGCTTTCTGTGGGACAAATAATTAATTATTCTCTTCCCTTAGTCATCTAAGGCCTGGGAATAAATCAGATGAAAGAGTGACAACAGGCCCCTATGGGCTTTCTTATTGGATCTCCCATCGGTCTGAACAGGTTTGTTATTGTTGTGTTTCTTCACCCCAAAAATCCTCCAGCTGTAGCTTAGTTTAGATTGCTATACAAAAATCTCTAAATCCGTTAAGGTAATATCTTCTTGTGCTTGATGAAAATAAAGACATTAAGTCGCTTTTGCAAGATCATCTTCAAATTTCTGAAAATGGAACCACCTTATTATGTATACTGCAGCTTTGGGGAGCTTTCACTGATCTCTACCTTCTTGTATTTTCCTACAGGTTAAACTTGTTATGAATTTATTACAAGATTCTGGTCTTTTTAAGGAGAATGTATGGAATTGATTAAGATGTTTAACATCCGTGTTTATAAATGGCCAGCTATTCCCTGTTGAAGCTTCTTCTAATTCGCCAATCAGAGTGACATCTTTTGTTGGCTGTGCTAGCAGATCATTTTAGAAGCACCCATCCATGTTTACTGGAGAAATTGACATTTGATCTTCTGTTTAAAGCATTAATCTTATTCTAAGAACAGATAAGACCATTTCAAGCTCTTTCTGCAGCTTATTCACAATATTCAAAATTTGTAAATATCCAACCAGAATGCAGTAAGAATCTTAGCCATTTATAGAAAAACGATCAATGTTCACCATATACAGAATCATATTCTTCAACCGTGGTCACAATATTGTTCTTATTAGACCTTAGTGATACACTTATCATAAGTTCTTATTATCACTTACCATCTTATTTAGGTATATACACTATGACTATTAGATAGATGACAGCACATCTCGAGGTTAATTTCCTCTCCTAAAGCGTCTTTTAACATTTTCAAGTATTCTTTCCGGGTTACTTTGTGCTTCAGCACAATCACCAATTTTAAAGCACCCCAAAAGTGCCAAATTTACATATATTTAACACTTCATCTTCTTGTGTTTGATTGTAGTATAGACTTAAGTTTACGTTAGTACTATCTTCTACCCCTGCCACAACCTGTAACTCCAGACCAAGAGACGGAGATGATCCAGCACAAGAAGTAACCAATCAAAACTCGGACTAACGAATAAAATAATTATGAGAAGAGAAGAGGATCCACAATAACCAACGCAGATCTTAAGCAATTGAAACTAAATCCACAATTCATCAAAAATCATTAGAAGGGGATCCATAAACTTAATAATTGCATTTAATAAACTGAATCTCACAATACAATGAAAAATTTCATGATCTAATTCCGTTTTAAGAATACCCCAAATGGCAGATCATAACAAATAAGAATGCGTATATAACTTGTAAAAATCACAAATAAGTACAGCAAATTGAAATTGCGGAATGTTGATAACCAATTCGGAATTCACTTACATGTAGATTTCGCCGGAGAAGAAAGAGATCACCGGAGCTTCAAACAAACTCAGCAGAAAAAGAGAATTGGGTCAACTATGCCAAGAACAACACTTTCAGATCCAAATTCGGACTGCCTGTTACTATACCTTTATTTTATCATTGACATAAAGACAAAAAAAAAAAAGTGAAAAAATAAATAAATAAAAGGCAAAAGAAATTCTTAACTATTATATTTTCGTAAGTTTATACTTGAAAAAATTTCTTCAACTATTAATGTATTGAATAATAAATATTTAATTTATATTTAATTTTTTAACTTTAAATTTTTTTATTTTTCTTTAATAACATTTTTCTTATAGTACAAAAAAGTATTATAAAATATCCAAAATAAATTTTTTTAAATATTTTAGTAAATCTTAATACAAATATTTATCTTTTAAGTTTCATATTCAATTAATCACAGTATAAAATCAAATTACAGAGAACTACATACCAAAAAAAAAAAAGGAAATATTAGTAAACAAATATTTATCTTTTAAATTGTTTTTTTATACTGAAAAGTAAAACGAAGTTGGGCAGCTCTTTTCATTGAAGTATGTATGTCATTGATCATTGAATACATAATAATAATCTTTTGAGAAGAAGAATTTTTTGAATGGTAGTATTTCGTAGGCCCTTAATTATTTGTTAGTTTTTTATTTGTTTATTTTAACGAATTAATAAAAGATTATTTTTTTATTTATTATATTTTCAATTAATTATTTTGAAAAAAATAGATTTTTCTGAAAATTTTTAATTCATACATTTCATAACTAATAGGGGTAAAATGGTAAACTTCAAAATGTCGTTATTTTCTTAATAGGCGTACCAATTTAGAATTGGACGATTAATTAGGAATATAGTGAGTATATTTTAAAAAATAAAGGAGGGAGTTAACAATCTGGATAAACATTCAACGATAAGGTAGAATTTTAGATAGTTAATCAATTGAGATATTAAGATTCTTAAAGAAAATTAATGTTTAATATAAAAATAGAAAAAATAACTATCTTTTCTTAAGTTGATAAAAGTAATAAATACACAAAATGTAGATCACTCCTTAAGGAATAGGACACAATAATATAGCGCACATCAGAGAAGAGAGTACCCCCTTTATTATAAAAATCATAAGAGAAGAAAAGTTCACAGAAGGTTGGGAAATAGTACGCCCGGTTCACCAGGTTCTACCACTGCAGGGCCCAATCATAGTTTTTAAAATGATGGACGAATAAAATTAAACAAAAGAGTTAATAAGTTAATTTCAACAATAAATAAGAATAGAGAAGAAATTATTCATAAATTGTATTCGTCAAATGCGTTTTATGTCTTTCTCTCAACGCTTTCTATTTAGGTATCTATAAAGGATTTTTCAAGTTTTCAACATCGTGATTTTTTTTAAAAGATACAAAATAAAATTGTAGGTTAAGAAAAGAAAAATAGGAAAAGAGATTAGCAATTTGAAGAATCGAACATTCACCGATAAAGTGAAATTTTAGGCAGTTATTCAATTGAGGTACTTAATTTTTCTTTAAAAATAATAAGTAATTAATTTAGAGTATAAAATAGAAAAAATAATTATTTTTTTCTTAAATGATAAAAGTAATAAATATATATTGGTGGACAAATAAAAATGAACGGGAGGGGTAATAAAGTAATTTCAATAATAAATAAGAAAGAGCGAGTAACTTATTCATAAATCATATTCGCCGAATGCATTTTATTTCTTTCTTTCTCAACTCCTTTTATTTAGATATCTACGAAGGGTTTTCAAGTTTTTAACGTCATTATCTTTTTTAAAATGTGGAAAAATAAAATTGTGGGTCGAGAGAAAAAAATAGAGGAAGAAAATATTAATTTGAAGAATTGAACATTCACTGATAAAGTGAAATTTTAGGTAGCTAATTGATTGAGATATATTTTGCAAATAGTAGACAAATAAAATTAAATGATAGGGGTACTAAAGTAATTTCAACAATGACTAAGCAGAGGGAGAAACTTATTCATAAATCGCATTTGCCGAATACTTTTTTTATGTATTTCTTTCTCAACTCTTTCTATTTAGGTATCTTCGAAGTGTTTTCAAATTTTCAACGCAATTACCTTTTTTAAAAGATAAAAAAATAAAGGCATAATACATAAATATGACATTAACGTCAGCTGACAACTATGACCTTTAACTTTTGATGTGCAGAAATAGATACTTAAACTTGTATAAAGTTGAACAAATGAACACATTTGTCCTACATGACAATTTTGTGTCAAACATGACATTCAATGTGTATTATCTCATATAAGACGTGTGTGTCTGCTTGTTTAATTTTATGCAAATTTAAGTGTCTACTTATGTACATCAAAGTTTGAATGTATAGTTGTCCGATCTATCCAAGCTAACGGTCATGTTTGTGTATTATGCCAAAAAATAAAATTGTGGGTCGAGAAACGAAAAATAGGGAATGAAACTAATAATCTGGAGATTCAAATATTCACTGATAAAGTGAAATGTTAGGCAGCTAATCAATTGCGATACTAGGATTTTCAAAAAAAAATGTTGAGTATAAAATACAAAAAATAATTATTTTTTATTGATATGATAAAAATAATAAATATATTTTAAAAATAGTGGACAAATAAAATTAAACGGAAGGGATGATAAAATAATTTCAATAATAAATAAGAAGAGGGAAACTTATTCATAAATCACATTCACCGAATGTATTTTATGCCATTCTTTCTATTTAGGTATCTAGGAAGGATTTTGCAAGTTTTCAACGTCATGACCTTGTTTTAAAAAATGAAAATAAAATTGTGAGTCTAGAAAAGCAAAAAAGGGAGGAAATTAAATATCTGTAGAATAGAACATTCAATGATAAAGTGAAATTTTGGATAGTTAATCAATTGAAATAATAAGATTCTTAAAAACAATAAGCAATTAAAAGTTGAGTATAAAATAGAAAAAAAATGTCTTTTAATGATATGATAAAAGCAATAAATATAATTTAAAATATTGAACAAATAAAATTAAACGGAAGGGACTATAAAGTATTTTCAACAATAAATAAGAAGAGAGAAATTTTTCATAAATTGCATCCGTCGAATGCGTTTTATGTTTTTCTTTTTCTCTCTTTCTATTCAAACATTTATGAAGGATTCTTCAAGTTTTCAACAGCATGATCTTTTTTAAAAAGATGAAAAATAAAATGTGCCAAGAAAAAAATAATAGGGGAAAGGATTAACAATATGAAGATTTGAACATTCACCGATAAAATGAAATTTTAGATAGCTAATCAATTGAGACACTAAAATTCTCAAAAAAAAATTTAGTGTCAAGTATATAATCGAAAAAATAATTATCTTTTCTTGATATGATAAAAGTATTAAATAAAAAAAATAAACATATTTTAAAAATAGTGGACCAATAAAATTAAACGAAAGGGGTGATAAAGTAATATCAACAAGAAGAGAGGAAAACTTAATGATAAATTGCATTCGCCATAAACTTTTTTAAAAAAGATAAAAAAAACAAAAAAAACTATGAAAGGTCTATCATTTATTGGAAAACTAATAATTATGAAGGATTCATAGTAATTACTATCGGGTAAATTTACCCGCATCGAATTTTTACATTATTTTAATATATACAATACATACATGTCATGTGTTTAAATTTATAATTTATTTTATTTTATTTTAATTATTAACATATGTTTTGCTTCATTAAATCACATAATCATGAAAATTATACTAATTTGATGTAAAAACTCGATACAATAAACTTTTTCCATTATTATATTTTAATTAATTTAGTGATCTAATATAATACAACATAAAAATTAAACTCTAGTACTCTCCATGTGGTGAAGTGTTGGAATAATTAGAATTTCGGGGAATCCAACGACTAAAGATTAAAAGAACGAACACAAAACATATTATTATTGATGTTAATTACCTATTGAACAATATTTTTTTCTAATTTTATTTTTTGCGAGAAAATATTGTTTTGGATATATATATTTATGACCCCTTTTTAGAGCGTATAAAAGAAGCTTAAATTTCAAATCTTTATTCTCAAAGTTTATTCACTATAAAAAAAATATGTTTATTTTGGGATACATGCTCATAGCCATTGACGTGTGTGGCTAATAGCAAATTAAAAAAATACTCAAAGTCTCAAACTCTTTTTTTTTAAGCTCCACTGAGAAAGTTTTTCTCATTAGAGATGACACTCTACGGAGATAGATGCAGATAATAGGTTAATAGACTGATGTAGCTTCTACAACATAAACTTTATATATATATATATATATATATATATATATATATATATATATATATATAT
>NC_028637.1:90975907-90979118 GCF_001406875.1 Solanum pennellii
TATATATATATATATATATATATATATATATATATATATATATATATATATGGATCAAGTTAAGTATAATTTATTTCAGATACATTGTATACAAACGTGATGGCATGTATTTAGAATACTCTCACTTTCCGCTCGCCTCTTCCCATAGTCTCTCATATCTTTCCCTGTCTCGCTCGCTTCTCTCCCTATGTCTCTGTATTTCATAATATATACGAATATTACAAATTTTATAATTTGTATCCAAATCAATTTTTATGTTTTAAGTATTCAAAATTAGTTTTATCCAATATATTTAATTTTTATCAATTTCATCGATATATATCAAATATTTAGTGCATTTATTTATAAATAGATGTATATAGTATTCCCTTCATTTCAAAAAGGATGACCTAGTTTGACTTGGAACGGAGTTTAAGAAAAGAAAGAAAACTTTTTAACCTCGTGGTTTTAAATTAAAGTTATGTCAAATGTACCAAAATGTCCTTTAATCTTGTAGTCTTAAACATGTCACGTGGAAAGTTAAAGTTAAGTGTTACCAAAAAAGGAAAGAGTTCATTTTCTTTGAAACAAACTAAAAAAGAAATAGGAACATTTTTTTGAAACGGAGGGAGTATATAAAAATAAACATATATCTATTGTTAAAATATGCATCGATATTTTCATCAATAGTACATTTATACACTAATACACAACCTAAACCACAAGTCACGAAACTCAACTCATGTCATTTTTCTTTTTGTTCATTTGTTATTGTTTCTCTACGTGTGTGCACACAATATTATTGGTACAACTTTTCCCATAGAGCAACTTAATTTTAGTATGATTAAAAACTCTAATTTTAATTAGTATATGCATGTCTAAAGGGAATCCAAAGCTTCATTTTTTTCAATTTGGCCTTTGCTAATGTCTTTTGTCTAGTCTTTTTTGCTTTTATCTCCATCTACATACATAGAATAAAGTTTTTGTTAAGAACAAAAATGATTCCCTTTCCTTTAATTCACCTCATTTCCTCTTTTTTGACATTTACAGCAACTAAATTGTTCAACAAGACTCTTCCCCACTTGACTATAATAGTTTTTAAACATGATCACTAGTTTCTCACTAGAAAACAAAAGAAAAAAACTCCTCAAAAGATATTAAAGAAAGTAAATATACACGTATGTATTAATATTAATTAATAAAAGTTGATAGCCTTAATTAAACCACATCAACACACATAAAATAATATTGCATAATTTCATCACTCACAACATTAGTTTGTCTCATCTCAAATTAGGTAAATATTCATTTTAAGCCAAACAATTTGCCACATTCTTTTTTTAATTGTTTATTACTTTGAAATCTCAATAGGGGCTCTCAAATAAAAATTTCTCAACATTTTTAGCTTTTATTGTCAACCTAGATATATTTTTTGTTTCTTTTTAGTCTTTTAATATACTTCAACCATTTGCTAAAGTGATATGGAGAAAAGCTCTAGCTTGTTAAGGTAGTTGAGGAATCTCTCAATTTCTCACATTTAGCAGAAACTTGTATTAAAGACAATAATATACATATAGAGTAAAAAGATCACTAACTCTTATGCAAAAAAAAAAAAAAAAAGCATAACTTATAGAAAGATGAGAAAAAATGCAAAGAAAAAGAAGTGTCTTTCCCCACATGCACCCCCAACCAAAAAAAAAAAAAGGTAAGAAAGAAAGAATAAGAAAAGATATTAGAAAGAAACCTCAAAATTTGCTAATTATTTCTCCTTCTAAATAAATGAAAACAAATAAGCTCTTAACCATTTTATGGAGTTATACATCTTATAATTAGGATTACACATTTTGGACATAAAAAAATAAAGTAATATATATATATCTTAGCTTGATGACACATTATTGACATTGTTGGTTTTGATTATATCTTCATGATGAGTAAATTATTCCAAAGAACATTCTCACACATATAAAGACCTAATTCTACTGACCAAATTACATAAAGCTAAAGTTGTAAATTAAAGTTTGGAAACAAATTAAAGCGATTTTTCTAAAGCAAAAGTCCCCCTCTCTCCAATATCTTTGCCATTTTCATCTACTCCCCTTGAAAATTAAGGTTAATTATATTATGTTTGTAGTTAAAATATCTTATTATTCACATGCGATTGGATGTTACTTACGAATTGACACGAAGTTACCAACACTGTCGTATAAAATAAAATAGAAAAACAAAAAAGATATCAACACCACAAACTTTGACATACTCCCTCCATCTCAATTTAAGTAAAACTTTTGAATCTTAAATTAAAGATGCGTATTCTTTTAATGTAAATGATCTCAATTAAGTCAACATTAACTCGTGTTAGTGAAAAAACTTACAAGATAATAAAATTGCAAGATTACAATTGAAAATAAAATGAAGAAAGTAATCTCTTCAGGCTGAGGCGCGGATATCTCGCTCTCTTTAAGGAGATTCAAGCCCACTGCAGCAAATGTTTTCACCAGTCCAGCAGTAGTCCTCTTTGACTTGTCCCCTCCAGGATACAACAGCCTTCACAAAGTATAACTCAACAACTCTGAACAAGAGTTGAGTCCAAAGCTCCACAAAAAAGAACACCTTCCTTCAACTAATAAGAACTCTCTTTTAGACTAACTCTTTCACTCTTTGTTTTCTCTTATGAATTGTGTGTCTCTAAAACCAAATGAAGACTACCACTATTTATACTACAAGAAGTCTTCCTAGCAATGAATAGGAAGATAATGGAGGTAGTAAATAGTGAAGATAATGGCCTTAGGAGTTTCATAGGTTACAATGAGAGTTACATAGGTTACATAAGTTACAATGGTAGTTACATAGGTTACATAGGTTACAAAGAGTAATGGAGGAATTAAGAATGAAATACATTGATGGATAACCAATGCTAATGGATGATGTAGAAGTCATCCATTCCAATGTTCATTCTTATAACTCCAAAATAAAGCAATTTAATATGTTAAATATTAATATTAAAATGCTAATAACCTAACAATCCCCCACTCATTTTAATATTTAGATAAGAGAGTATATCAGTTGAAGGAAGACTACTATGCATAATGAAGGTGTGCTCTGCATTGAACCTCCACTTAGTGAAACAGTAACTTTTACTCCAGAGTCGTAGTGGTCTCAGACTTGAACTATGACTGCTTAAGGGAAATAAAATATCACTGCTCACACATAATAATCAAGGTGTTGACAT
>NC_028637.1:90982645-90990250 GCF_001406875.1 Solanum pennellii
GTCCAGCAGTAGTCCTCTTTGACTTGTCCCCTCCAGGATACAACAGCCTTCACAAAGTATAACTCAACAACTCTGGACAAGAGTTGAGTCCAAAGCTCCACAAAAAAGAACACCTCCCTTCAACTAATAAGAACTCTCTTTTAGACTAACTCTTTCACTCTTTGTTTTCTCTTATGAATTGTGTGTCTCTAAAACCAAATGAAGACTACCACTATTTATACTACAAGAAGTCTTCCTAGCAATGAATAGGAAGATAATGGAGGTAGTAAATAGTGAAGATAATGGCCTTAGGAGTTTCATAGGTTACAATGGGAGTTACATAGGTTACATAAGTTACAATGGGAGTTACATAGGTTACATAGGTTACAAAGAGTAATGGAGAAATTAAGAATGAAATACATTGATGGATAACCAATGCTAATGGATGATGTAGAAGTCATCCATTCCAATGTTCATTCTTATAACTCCAAAATAAAGCAATTTAATATGTTAAATATTAATATTAAAATGCTAATAACAACTCGTATATAATAAAACAAAAACCATGCATATTTTATATGTTTATTGAGCACCTTAATTTTGGTAGTACATGCTAAAGGAAATCCAAAGCTTTTCCTTTTATCCATCTCCAGTTATACAAAAGCTCTCACCTCAAACTAAATTTATTTATTCCCCATTTCCTTTTATCATTTTTCCAACTCATTTTCTTTTGGACGTCTAAACATAGAGTCCAGAGTCTAAAGGATATAAACTATTAATAAAAATTTTAAAATGATATATAAAATTTTATACTAACCAAAACGGCAAAATCGCTAAAACAACAGCGATTTCCTCCAATGGCAGCAATTTTGCTTTTCCGGGGGAGGAAATCGCTGACTCTCTAAACATATATGGTCAAGAAGACTCATGCCCACTTGACCATGATTAGATTCTAATCATGGAAATGAGGGCCAAACTAATGGAAATATTATATATGTTAATGCATTTTCTTTTATAATCATATGGTATACATTAAGAATATCGACAAATTAGGTTCGTTTTTAAAAAAGAAACACTACTCCTTAGCACGAAAATCAAGTAGTATTGCATATAATTTTAGTCACTAAATAAATCTTTTTATTGTGTGGACTTTATACTATGCATCATTGCTCAGCATTCCATTTCATTCAATTATTAATATTTCAACTAATCATAGTATATGCTAGAACATAATATCCACATTAGAGACATTGGTCTTGAACGGATTAGCCAGTTTTAGATGTATTCTAACTTTTTTTTTTCTGGACACCTTTTATAGTGAGGAAAATGGTGGATGAGTATTCATCAAAAGCCACAAAATATAAAATTTATGCATGGTAGAAAAGACAATTTATGAGTTAATCCATGAACATGTGCCACAAATTGCTTTTTTGGCTTTATTCTTTACCACTTTCAACAAGGCTGACCTCCAACTAATATTCTAATACCCTTCCTTAAAATAAAATGCTTTAAAATTTTGGCTTTTAGTGTCAATCTGGCTCCTTGCTTCTTTTTCTTTTTTTCCTAATTATAACATATATGAACATATAACAAATGTGAATGTGAAATAGCAGATGTGCTACCATAAAAATCTTTGAATCTGATAAAATTGAAGTTTGACATATATATATATATATAAAACCCAATTATTATTGAAATATGAGTCGTAACATAAATAAGATCCAATAATTGAAATAACTCATAAGTCATAACATTTGTACATACTTACATAACAACATCAACTCAACACAGGTCTATAAAGCCTTTAAGATAAGATTGGAACTATATAAGTGTAGAGACAGGACCCCGACCTACTATATTTGTATGTATGAAGTATGAACCTATAGTGTGAGTGCAGCATTTTATTTAAAAGAGACGTAAGAACCTACAGAATAGTACTCGTATGATAAGTGTTAAAGAATGACAAAAAGTTTCATATTGATAGTTATGAAAAGGGTGGACTCCTTATAATATTTTTAAGGTGTTAGTTAGACCTAAGATCTAACTTAATAATAATAAAGACAAAATAACATAAAATATACACTAAAGCTCATATAATTAAGAGAGAACCATTTGTTAAATTGAAACACAAAAGGAAATAAATTAAGGCTCAAGCTTGTCAATATTGTAAGGTGGTAATTAATTATAAAAAAATTGAGGAATCCCTTTTCTCATATTTACAAGATACTTTTATTAAGTAAAGATGGGGAAAAGAAACCTCAAATATATTTGCTTTTGTTGAAGCTCAAAAAACAAATTTAACCTAAAGAAACTTTGTTTGAACGACTTTTTTTTTTAAAAAATAAACTTTGGATTATGTTCGGCCAGTATTTTATATGCAAGAAATTAATGATTAGCATATCTCAATTCAGCCAAAATAGTAACATACAATTGTCCAATTTCCCAGCCATAATAGGCTAGTCGATTTCTTCTCTTTAATTTGTAAATGAAAATAATCCCCTTATTCAATTTATCTGCTCTTGATATATGCAAGCTATATAGTCATGGTAATATATATCAAAGTTTAATAAGTACTCATAAAATTAAAGCTGAAATAATTATTTATCAATTTACAATTATTGTATATACGTAGCTTTTATTAATTAATGTGTACATGAAAGAAGATTAGGAGAAAATGTGATTAGTGTCATGATGAGTAAATAATTCCAAAGAACATTCTCTAACATACAAAGACTCAATTCTACTAAAACTTAAAGCTAAAGCTGCATATTCAAGTTTGAAAAATAAATATTCTCTCCGTTTAAAAAAGAATGACCTTATCTTTTTTAGTCTATTTCAAAATGAATAATCAATTTTTTTTGTAACATTTTAATTTTAAACTTTTTACGTGGCATGTTTAAGATCACAAGATTAAAGGACAATTCTTACATTTTACATAACTTCAATTTAGGACCACAAAATTTAAAAATATTCTTTAATTTTTTTAAATTTCATGTTAAATCAAATCAGACCACTCTCTTTCAAACGAAGAGAGTAATTGTCT
Source organism: Solanum pennellii (assembly GCF_001406875.1). Taxonomy (NCBI): domain Eukaryota; kingdom Viridiplantae; phylum Streptophyta; class Magnoliopsida; order Solanales; family Solanaceae; genus Solanum; species Solanum pennellii. The sequence goes on from NC_028637.1 coordinate 90,985,668, forward strand.
AAAGCAAATTAAGGCCCCTTTTTCTTCTTCTTCAAATTCCAATGTCTTCGTGTACGTGTGCCACTATATATATATATATATGTTCTCCTTAAATTGAACTTTCATTGATAATAAACGATGTTTTTTTGTCTTGGGCTGATCAATAAAAAACGATATTAATTCATTACCAATTTGAAGTAAATCATGTCATGATGGGTAATAATAATGAAAAATTAAACAACAGTTGAGTCAACTTAATGGGACAAGCTAGGACAAAGTAAGTATATAATTATTCATATAGTGGAGTTAGAAATTATAATTAATTGACTTAAGTTTGGGTGTCAAATGATCAATTGTTAAATTTGAGAAGGTCAAAATGGACTAAATAATTAATGAAAATGTCACTTGCAGTAAAATGGATTGGATCAACATAATCTAAACAATTGGTTATAGTCCAACTCATCTAATTCATTTTACCAAGTTTTAAATTTATTTATTTAATTATTAAACAATACTAACCAAAAAAAAAAGATTTTTTCATGTTTAATATATATCCAACAAAATATTTGACTATAGCACAAATGTATTAAGGACTAATTTTATCACCCCTAATTTTTAAGTGAAAAAAACCCATCCAATTAACACCATCCTATCACTTTTACTCCCACTCTGTTTTTGCTAATTACCTGCATTCCTTCTTGCCCAAGGACCAAAGGGAAAAAGTAAAAGACCAGTGTCGGCTCCATTCCTATCTTTTGCTTTTACTTTTGTTTTACACTCTTCTTTTCAGCTCTCAAACAGTCACTTTATTTTCCTTTTTTTTTAATCAAAATTAAACTATATTTACACCCACCAAATTATACTCTTATCTCCCAAACTTCATCTCCATTTCTCTCTTCTCTCTTCTCCAACAAACAATCATCAAACATGGACATATTGTCACAAATCTGGTCCTTCTTAGGCCTTCTAACTGTTGTTCAAAACGTTTTGCCAACTCAGCTTCTATCCTTATTTCATTCTTTCTACGAATCTATTCAAGATTTCTTCAGCCCTTATTCCTACTTCGAAATCCCTGAATTTAACGGTTATTGTGGCGTTGACGTTAACGATCTTTATCGACACGTAAATCTTTACTTAAACTCCATTAATTCCTCTTCCACTTGCCGTCGTCTTACTCTCTCTCGCTCTAAATCTTCCAACCGCATTTCCTACACCGTTGCGCCTAATCAGATGGTGCACGACGCTTTCCGCGGACACCACCTTACTTGGACGCATCAAGTCGATAACGTTCAGGATTCTGTTGAGGAGAAGCGTAGCTTCACCCTCAAACTCCCTAAACGTCATCGACTTGAGCTCCTCCCTCCTTACCTCGAGCAGGTAACTGCTCGAGCTGAGGAGTTCGAGAGAGTATCTCGTGAGAGGAGACTTTTTACGAATAACGGACATGGTTCGTACGAATCTGGCTGGTCTTCTGTTCCCTTTCGTCACCCTTCCACGTTCGAGACACTCGCTCTCGAACCGGACCTGAAAACACAACTCATGGATGACCTAACTGCATTTTCACAAGGGAAAGAGTTTTATCATAAAATCGGACGTGCATGGAAGCGTGGATACTTGCTGTATGGACCTCCAGGGTCAGGAAAATCTAGCCTCATTGCTGCTATGGCGAACTTTCTGTGCTACGACGTGTATGATCTCGAGTTAAGCAAAGTCTCTGACAACTCTGAGCTCAGAGCTTTACTCATACAAACAACGAATCGATCCATTATTGTTATTGAAGACATTGATTGTTCTATTAACTTAACGGGGGATAGGATGGCGAAAATGAGGAGCAATCAAACAATGCATAAAAAGAATCGTAATGTGATGATGAGCGATAGTACTGAAGATAACGGACGTGTGACGTTATCTGGCTTGTTAAACTTCACAGATGGGCTATGGTCGTGTTGTGGAGAAGAAAAGGTTATTGTTTTCACTACGAATCACAAAGACAATGTAGACCCGGCGTTGGTTAGATGTGGGAGAATGGACATGCATGTTAGCCTTGGCACGTGTGGGATGCATGCCTTCAAGGTCTTGGTGAAGAATTACCTAGGTTTAGACTCGCACGTGCTATTCGACGTCGTGGAGAGCTGCATAAGGTCAGGTGGGACCCTAACGCCAGCTCATATAGGAGAGATCTTGTTGAGGAACAGGAGGGATGCTGATGTGGCGGTGAAGTCCGTGTTGACCGCCATGCAAGCGAAGATATTAGGTGCTGACGTGGATGCTACGGAGGGCGGACACGAGTATGATGACATGGCAAGGACGCCGGAGAGCATAGGTCGGAGGTTGATGGAGTCGCCGGATCATTGGCCGGAAGGTTCACCGGAGAAAAAGAAGAAGAAAGAAGGGTATAAAAATGTCAAATTCTTAGTAAGACTTAGATCGTTGACCAAGTCAGACTCAGGAAGAAGAGGTGTGTAAATGTAATTAATGGATGATTATCTAACATTTTAAGTTAGGTTAATCTGTTAATGAAGGGGTCTACATTATAAAATGTTTATCTAGTTTACGTACGAGTGTTTGAAATGGAAGTTTTGGCTGGATTTGAGTACCCCATTTTATTAAAGATATGTGGTGTTCACTTTAGGGAACATTTAGATATTATATATTTCAATACAAGTCAAATGAATAGTCCATAAAGAAGTAAACTTGACCTTAGATGAACGTAAAGGCCAAGAAACATAATAGTTATTTTGGAGAGAAAGTACAATACGGTTATTATAAGAATTGAGAAGAGGCATTTAGAAGAAAAGGCACAAGAGCTTTGCCAACTGGCTGTCAGGCCCGGGGCCAGTAGTGTAATGTTATCATTAACTAATCCTTATCAAAATTGTCAGATAAATAGTCTCTGTTGTAATATATTATTTCGATTTTAATTTAATGTAGGATTGACTAGTTTGATGTGAAGAATAAAAGAAAACTACTTTCATAATCAATTGGGAAAACACATAAAAAAAAATCATAAGATTGACAGCACAACATATATAGCACTTAACATTATACGGAACTTTTAAAATTCATCTTAATATTTTTGAAGTGATTTTTTTTAATTTTGAAATTATAACATTATTCTCATATGATATATCGTAATCACGTAAGTATCATATCATAACTATTTAGACACCATGATTTATTTATTTATATTTATTCAACATTTTTTCTCTAACACTTTTTATATATAAATACACCAATTAATCAATTTATAAATACATACTCTCCCCTACCCCCTGCCCCCTTTTTTTTCTTCATCTTTTCAACTTTCAATACTTTATTTTCTTTCTTCTTTCCTATTTAACAATTTTTAAAAATATCTTTAAAAAAATAATTCACTATAATATTCACAATATCTTCTTCAAACTTCCCACTAATTTTTCCGTTGGTGAATTAAATTTTTTGAAAGTCAACTTTTTCTTGACAATTCTAATAAGAAATGAAGATGACATAAAAAAGTTGATAAAGAAAATTACAAACTCTATGACAAATGTTTAAATGGATCTAGAAATCAAAATGAGTCACTCAAAATTTAAGAGAGTTTATGTTTACAAAATTGACGTCAACAATATAGTGTGAAATTGATGTCAATCAAATGACACTACTATTGAATTTACGCATTATTAAAGGACTAGTGAAATTAGAATAGTAAATATACATGGGATGAAAATAGAAGTTGAGATGTTTCAATGGAAAAAAATGTGTATTGAAAAAGATAATAAAATAATTTTTTTTGAAAAGTAATTAAATAGGAAACCGCCATTTTATTTACCTCCAAATAAGAGAATTTACATATTTTTAAAGAGTTAATATATTAAGAAAAACTATTTAAAATATTAATTATATATTGATCAATAAAAAAAGATCATGTGTAAGATTTTACAAAATTTAATTATTTTTTCTTTTTTTCATGTGCTTTTATGAGAGTACACTTACTCTTTCCGTCACATCATTCCTTATGATGTTTAAATGAGTAGAAAGACATTAACGGTATATTCAAACCCCCCATATACTTTAAATGCTAATATAAATTGTGCTTTCAAATAAAGGAGATCTTTTTATATATTTTCTTTTAATTTTATGATGAGTTTATTCTATGTCTGCTAAAAAAACAATTACAAGATAACTCATCCTCAAATTAGTTAATATAAAATTGTAGTCCACATTAAGGGCGGTGAGATAACAATTGCATGTAATTAATCTTGGTTATTGGGATAACTTGTTATCCCTACCAAATGAGCCACAAGTAAATCAGATTTTTTGATTCTTTGTAATTTTAAACTAAAAGTATATAAATATAATAGCGTATTTTTTTAATCTCATAATTTAAACTAAATATATCACGTAATCAATAAATGATTTTTACCCTCCTTGATTATGAATAGAATGTTTTAGACGTTGGTGTACTAGTACATTCGTTGATGTGGGCTAGTACTGGGTTACACTCCATGTTAAGCAGAGATTTTCTTGAGGAAGCCCAAGCTGCAGCCCAAATTTTTTACGCCACCCCATCTCCCCAAAATTATTTCAAATTTTATTTTTTATGCCATCTCTATCCCCAGCCACCC
>NC_028637.1:90990772-91065641 GCF_001406875.1 Solanum pennellii
CACCAGCATTGCACCTTGTAATTTTATTTTTTTAAAAAATGTTTTTTGAAAAATATTTTCAGGATCGAAAGTTTTGAAATGATTATTGGGATCGTGTCCTAGTTTGGATATCAAGATCAGATCCTACATCTATTATTGGATCAGAATTTATTTTTCTAAAGAGTATTTTCTAGTCTCAATCCATGAATAAAAGATATTTTCTGAAAAATATATTTCATTCACCAACAAAGTTTAAAAATTCACCAAGCAAACATAAAAAAAATAAGTTTAAAATCTACTTTTTCTTTTTTCAAAAAACATTTTCTTTCCTGCCAAACACGCACCCCTATTGTTTCATTTTCTTAATAGAGATATAATAAGAATAAATTAAACTGAAGAGAATATATGCTACAAGAAAAGTCAGTCGGAAAGTCTAAGAGCATTTAAATAAAAATTTGGAGAAAGTAACCAAAAATATTCTAACTTGATGTTGAATAATAGTATTTACACTATCATCTTGTGTTTGAATCCTCGTCGCCGTGGAGGAAAAATTGGATTAAAATTGTACGTACATTAAAATATGCAATTTCAAGAAGCCATAGTGAAATTCTATTCTCTCCGTTAACATGGATTATGGTGCAATTCTGAAACTATTTTATCTTTGATCAAAGAGTTCATATTTAAATCTCGATATGGAGAAAAATATATTGAAAGTCACACCTTCAAATGAATCTTGCAGTGCGATCCAAATTTAACTGGGCTCTAATAGGATTCCGAATACCAAATAAACACCAATAGAAAAAAAAACTTTTTTCTCTTTTTTAATTTATGCGATATATGTTTTGACACGAAAGTTTTTAAAATATGAAAAGCTTTACAATTTTCAAAATTATTAATAAAATAAATAGATTTTTTAATAAAAAATGAATCTTTGACATATTTTTTTATCAAATAAGTGGAACCTCAATAAAATATTAGTAATTTTAGTGTATATATATTTATCAATATTAAGAAATATATAGCTTTTTTGGGGCGGAGGGGATAGTATTAATTGATTATAAAAAGTAGTGGTTGTCCTCAATCCTAATTACTTACACCATTGCACATCTTCTACTTAGAACAAATATTCTCTCATTTAATAAAACGAAAAAGATATACCCATAGACTATGGTGCTTTGAGCGGGATTATTTTTTCCTTATTTAAAGATAGCGAGTTGAGCTATGAATATAAAAAAAAATGATAGAAAGATTTTTTATTAGATAATACGAATTCAAAATGATCAAATTTTAATATAAATATTAAATAAAATTGGAAGAGCTTTTGGCGAAAAATATCTCTCAATTACAATTCAAAAAATTTAATGTACATCCTTATATTATTTTAGTGAACAAAAGATATTCTTATACTATCCAAAAAATAACAGGAATTATTCTTGAGTATATTTTTGTTAAGAAGCTGATAAAATCAATAAAAAAATATTTTTAAGTTGGCCATGTTTTGGAAACGTTGAAAATATCAAAGTTACTTAAAAAGAATAAGGGTATAGATATAAAATGAAGCTTCCATTCTCATGATTTAAATTTTGTATATCGTTAGTTTATATGTTTTTTGCATCATCAAGTAATTGATTGACTTACAACAATATTAAGTTTTGAAATATTTATACAATAGGTTTCGATTGTTAGAAGGACTATGAAAAAAAATCATTTAAAAATATTACGTCCAACTAGTTAGATATTTTCTTTAATAAAATACTTTGAGTGTATGTATTATATATACAATGTAATTCGCATTCCATACAATTTATAGAAATGCTAAAAATTTAGTGAAATTAATAGGCATTTAGTTATAAAAATAAAAAAAATGTTGGAGTAGCATTTGATAAATATTTTACAAATAATATTTAGAGTCGAAATATATTTTTGTCTGAATATGATTTAAACCCTCAATTTCTAAAAATTAAATAAATCACTTAACTTGACTAGCTTAACCATGTATATATTCATTAGACTTGACATTTTTTTTAATTAACGACGTGAATTTCTTTAAAAAGAATAATAATAATTGCAAACTTTTTAGATAATTCAATAATATTTTTTGTTCACTTATATAATATAACAACGTACTTTAGGTTTATATTTTACCTAAAAACTCAAATTGGAACCAACATAAAAAAAGTAGTGGTAATAGAAAATCAAGGGAGAGAACCACGTGCCATAATATGATATATTCATGCTCTAATGACAAGGTATCCACCGACTGTTTATACTTTCGCAAAGTATATCTTTATCTTAAAAATATGTTGGCGTAGTTTTTACATTCAAATTAATTTAACAAATTGGCATAATTCCTCAACCATAAATCCTATTCCAATTTCCCCTATCACTTGCATCAGTACCACATAATCATAAGAAACAATTTCTCAAACAGTTCAAAAAATTAAACAAAAATGGGAGTGGTGATTATCGACGGATCAACAATTCGAGATTTCGTTAACGACGAAGCGGCTTTCACAAAGTCAATTGATAAGGGATTTACCGATTTGGACCTCAATAACGACGGCGTTTTGTCACGATCCGAGCTCCGCAAAGCCTTCGAATCTCTCCATCTCATTGAATCTCACTTCGGCGTCGACGTCGCCGCCACGGCGGAGGAACTCACCGACCTCTACGATTCCATTTTCGAGAAGTTCGATTGCGACCACAACGGCACTGTCGACCGAGAGGAATTTGGGAACGAGATGAGGAAAATTATGCTGGCGATCGCTGATGGACTTGGTTCATCGCCGATTCAAATGGCGCTTGATGATAGTGAACAGAGTTTGATTAAGCAAGCTGCTGATCTCGAAGCTTCTAAGCTTCCTGCCTAACCGCTTTCGATTTCTTTTTGCAATAAGTTCCTCTTTTTGTTGTTTAATTTCAACTTTGACATCTCCTTGTGGTGTGCTCCTAATTTAATGGTTTCTAAAAGATAAATATATATGCCTTCGAATAAAAATGAGTTATCTAATACTTGTAATTGCATTTGAGGTAAGAACTCAACCAACTGATCTAATTCAACCAGATCAATAGTTCAATGTATTTCACATTATATGTTGGTCAATAATCGTTGGGTCAAGTTAATTTTAGAATTAATTAAAGAGAACATTTCAATCTCATCTTAATTTACAACGAATTCATATGAAATTCTTAGAAGAAAACATTATTGACCCATACATATCTTTGACATTTTTGTGGCTTATGGTGATTGGATTTGTTCCCTTTTGTGCATGTTGTTATTTTCATATCAACATATGCCATTATATTGGATATGTTGAACTGACCAAGAATAATGTCCGAAGAAATGGTCATGATCGATATCTTATTAATAATCTTATCCATTTTTCTAACTCGTTAAAGTTTGACTTTACTACTCGGTCAAATTTGATACTCCATAACATATTTTTCTTTATTCTGTCCTAATTATTATGTTCTCTTATTTATAAATAATTTGATTTTTAATAATGTTATGAAATTGATTAGAAAAATACATTTTATTTTTGGGTCAAAATTTACATTTAGCTAATTGGGAAAAAGTTCATGAATAGCAAATAGTAGAATTATTATATTACACTTGATAAAATTAATCATATAATCCGTATAGCTTATTTTAAATCATAAAGTTAAAAAAAAAATCGATCAAACATGTGCAGTTAAAGGAGCACATGACCATGCAAAATTATCTATTACGACACCTATTGGATGGTAATTTGGACATTTTTTTGATATAATTGATCATCAGATAGATTTTGAGAAAAATAAAATTTGATCGTCTTAAATTTTTTATAAATATTTAAAGTCTTAAATGTGCGAGATGTTCTTTTAATTGAATTATTAACCTCTATATGTGCGTGAGTTAGAATTTAGGATGGAAACTTTTTTGAATCCTATAAAATTTTATAATCTACAAATACCGAGAAAAGAAAATTGAACCGTGGCAACTAGATGATCAATATGTTAAGCATATAAAATTAGCGGTCACCGTAATCCATGACGAAGTGCATGTTCAGTGACGACTTCATTTTATCCACTCTTTGAAGCAATTTTAAACAAGTTGGCAATTTATTTATGCGTTAAAGCAACAAATGGCTGTTAAAAAGCACACTTATTGTTATATTGAGGAACTTTCTGTTATTAATCTCGATGGTCAAGTACTCCCATTTCATCAACTCATTAATTATAGTATTGGGCTTACTTACACAAATTTTCAACATAATAATTATTTTACCCCTTTCTCCCTTCCAGTAAAAGAAAAAGAATAATCATTTAAGTTATATATAAGGAGTGAAAAAGAAGTTAAGATTTAATATCAATTAAAATTATCTAATTATAACAGATTATTAATTAATTACTCAAACTCACTACGAAGATTTATACATAATAAATACAAAAAATTCTAAATTCCGTAATTAAATTGAACTTATGAATTTTATAATTAATTTATTTTCTTGTTTCTTAGAAGGGACAATTGAAAATTGTTGCTATTTTGTTCCAACAATTTTTTTTTTAAATAATAAAACTTGATAGAGAAAACATGTGGTCAAATTTGATGGAAATTTCCGCGTAGTCCTTTTTACTTTTCAAGTTGCTTCTTCACCATGTCAATGGCTGAGCTGGCAAGTGGCGCCTAAATTGTTGCCTAATTTGAAAGTCACAAGTTTCATTTTTCTTCTATATATACACATCTTTTACGTACCATTTTTCTCATATTATCTCTCAACAACTTCCTTTTTCTCTCGAAAAAAATTATTTTTTTTCTAAGAATCTATTGTACGTAGTCTATACCAGCAATGATGATCGATGAACATATGTTGATCAAAGTAGGACTATTTATTTTAGTCCAAGGTTTGGTTTATTTGATTCTATCAAAATCTTCAAACGTATTCTCCAAGACACAAAGATCATACAGCTTTAAAACAGTTCGTTCTTTAAGTATTCGCCGGATTGCTGCTGCACTCGCCGACTTACCTGTCGGCGGTGAGCCATCTCCCTCTTCCTTCAAAGATCATCAGTTGAAGTCTTCTAAGTCTTTCAAATTATTCAAAGATAACAATTAGTAAAGTTTTTGCTTATGTGAACTGTTTTTGTATTCTTTGATTTGTTCATGGATAGTTAAATCAAATTAGTTGGTGTTAATTTGGGATGCATAATGTTCTCTCATTTTAAATCGTGTAAATTATATGTCGGTTGGTAATTGTAGAAATTTAAACGATGTCTGTTTTGATTACTCTATATTAATCGAATTAAATTTAATCTCGGATTGTAATTAAGTTCTTTTTGTTTTGTATTTCCTTTTCAATGATAAGTTGATTATTAATTAGGTCCATAAGAAAATAGCAACGTACTGTAGAAGGTTTAGTATGAAACGTACACTATTTTAATCAAGATTAAATAAACGATCGTATGTTTTTATTTAATTTCCCCTGACAAGGCATGCAAGATGGTTGTTGATTTGCGACTTTGACAGCTGACTAACCACATATATCCTAAAAGGATCATCACTAATTAATCACAATTAAAAATTAAAAATATCATCCTTGGCCTACATGTTGTGGTTCTTAATTTGCAAATATGGTAATTATGGAGGTTGAGTAGGTACTAGTCGTTATCTAAGTTTTTTAAAAAGCCATAATTAGCCCATAACTACTGGATTAATTTGGGTTGTATCTAAAAAATTTTAAGCGTTTTACCATATATATGTCATAACGCATAAGGTACATATAACGAAAATTTGTCTAGTTAAAATCTTGTTACGTGGTAACTTGTTGTCTCTCTATCATTTTTGTTGTGTTGCAATAAAACTTTCAGATCAAAATTGGACTTGGATTGATTTGTCTTTTGATACTCTTAGCTATATGCATGTTGAATTATTTAAGTTGCAAACTTTTTTTCATTTTTAAATGTATTGAATTATATTAGTGTTCGAATAAGTTTGTATACACTATATCGACCTATATATATAGGGTAACACGCTACAATGACTTACAGACACGTGTATCTCTAGTAAGATTCATCATGATTGGAACAAAATTAAATGGACTTATACTCGAGCATAGTATCGTTGGAATTTAACTTTGAGATATCCAGGCAATTTCTTGTAATAATGAAAAAAAAATATTATAACATAATTATCAACTTCACTTATTTAAATAAATATTCTGAAGAAGTGAAAAACGTGAAAGATTTTGAAATAGATGAAATAATTCAAAAGTTGGATTTACATGTAACACGACTTATTAAACCATTTAAAATTGGATTGGTATGTCGTCCTACTTGTAGTTGTTGATGCTTTTGTCTATTCTAACTAATTAATATGCCGTGGACAAAAGTTACTTTAACACTACATCACAAGGGAAGATTAATGCTGGGTCAATCACGACCCTAGAAGTGTCATAGCTCAACTACTAACTAGATGGAATGTCTATGGGCTGGTTAGGACAGGTTACAGTAAAGATATGACATTTCGATCTAACTTAATTTCAAAAATTAGCTTACGAAAGGATGATTGTTCAGGTCTATATAAGGAGATCGATTTTTCATTCCTCTATCGATATGCGACTTCTAAACATTCCGCTGCACGCCCACACCTCAACTATGAACACTTCTAAATGTTGCCCAACACGAGTGAACAACGAATTGATTTAAGACTGACTCTTATACCATGTAAAGATACGACATCCGAGCCTAACTCAACAGCAAAAACTAGTTCATGAGAGGAGGTTTGTCCTATTTCATATATATAAGGAGATCAATTTTTCATTCCTCTAGTGACGTGGTACTTCTTAACAATTATGCCTTGACCTGCTAAATTTTGATCCGTCCTATTTTATTTTTTTAAACATTTTTCAAAAAGTTTGTTTTATCCTAAGTACTCTGCGTCAAGCTCCTACCTGTTCCTCAATGATTCATTTTAAGTTTCTAAAGTACTTGACTCGACCAATTCTATTTGACACTATAAATTTGTCTATTTTCACCCATATTTTATCATAGTTACACTCAATTTCCTAGAACTTGAGTTAAAAAGCATGCAAGTCATGTGTTACTAACCCTTAATTAATAAAACATACTATTGAAAAGTTAGGTATGTCTATGCCTATTTATTTAATGAGTCCGAAACTAAAACGGTACAAAATTTTAACAAAAATTTCAAAACGGTATATAAAATTTATATTAACCAAAACGATAAAATCGCTACAGGCGCAGCGACTTACCTCATCTGAAAAAGTAAAATCGCTGCTGAGGCAGCGATTTCAATTTTTTATTAATTAATATGTTTATCAATCTGATACCAACTCCTCTTCTAACACCCATACAATTAATATTAAAAAGTAAAATTAGATGATTAAATTTGACCATTATAAAATAATTAAATCGTGAGCTTAAAAAATTAGCAGCAGCTAGCCTAAAACATGACTCATCTTGATGGTCACGAAATTCATGAAAACTTTCATTTTATCCACTTATTAAAGCCAGGCAGTTATAAGTTTAAGTATACGTAATATATAATAATATATACGTGTCTATAATTAAATTCACGTGATATTTTTTCTACATAGATAACACGTAAGTTGATTGCTACGCAATAAGTTTAAATAATGAGGCTATTTAGGCGTTAAAGCAACATATGATTGTTTAAAAGTGTTTTATTTTATTTTATTAAGGACCTTTCTGTTATTAATAAATTGTGATGGTCAAGCAAATCCTATTTCATGGAAATTACCTATTCAAATCACTTTGTTTATTTATTTTATCAAGGAGCTCAAGTTTTCCCACCTCCAACATAAATTTGTGAAATTGAATTTTTTTTATTTAGTTCTTTTTTTTCTAGATTGAATATGATCATGTTGATAATTATTGAGATAAATGTAGCACTATGTGGTTCAACAGGGGGCCCAAATGTGTAAGAGAAAATTAATATTTAATTTTCCAAATCGTTGAAAATTGGTTATGTACCAGATAATTCCAGAATCCTCTTTTGGACATGTTCATCTCACATTATTGTTCACTATATTTTTTGTTTCTATATATTCATATTTAAAGTTATTTTTTTTAATGTAAATATAACAGATATAGTTAAAAGAATTCACTTATGTCCTGAATTAACAAATTAGAGCCTCTACTAATGCTTCCTCAAGTTAAAACACATTAACAAATACACACGTTTCTTTTTTTAATTAATCAATACTTTATCTATTTCATTTTATTTCATACTTCTATTGAAAAATAAATAGATTATTTTTTAACTTATTTATTTTAACACATCAATAGAAAATTATTTATTTCTTTCAATATTATCGCAATAGTAAAATTTAGATTTCTAAATCATAATTTTATCATTTAATAAAATTAATTTAATAAAATGAATTCCTAAGAAATACTTAATTTCTTAAAAATATATATATGGTGAACTCAATACAATCAAAGTAAAATGAAACGGAGGGAAGTAGTAATATATCATGATATATGAGATCAAGAACTGCATGGGGTGTTGGGAAAACGCGGACAAGCACAAAAATATATATGGTAAAAGTAATGGAAATAAAATGGGAAAATAACGACACCAAGAATTTTACGTGGAAACCCTTCTGAATAAGGGAAAAAACCACGGACAAAGAGGAGCAATTGATATTACTATAGTAAGGAATTTTACACTGTGTAGTCACGAATACAATACTCAAAGTGACTACTACACACTCAAAAGGAACAACACTCTTTTGGTTTCCGTCTTACTAAAATATCGCTCACACTCTATTTTTCTTCACAGACTATTTTCTTGTATAGTCTATGGAATACCTCACTTTGCTCTCAAAATGGTTTTTCTCTCTAACTTGGTGTGTTCTACAAATGAGCAAGAATGCTCTATTTATAGAAGGATAAAACCATGTCTATGTCACTAATGACATATGTATTAAAGAAGGTGTTACTTGAATAATAGGGTATAATTGTAATTAGTAAACAAGTTAGTTAGGAATTAGTTAAAGTTGTTATTATATTTTCTTATATGTATGTATATATATATAGATAGGCAGGTAGAGAAAGGAGTTAGTTCTGTTTTTTACACAATGCAATTGTAGCCTTCAGACTGGGAAGTTTCCAGATTACTTTGAATATACTTCTTCTTCTTCTTCATGCTCTCGATCTACATCAATTCACATGGTATCAGAGCTTGTGCAGTAAATTCAATCAAAGCTTGGTCAAATTAGTTCTGGAAGATTGAAGCAGCAGCAATGGCAGTCGTTGACAATGAACTCCCAGAAAAGTTGAGTCATAATCATCCATTGTTCCTGAATAACATTGATAACTCAGGTGTTATGTTGATTTCGATCCAGCTATCTGGATCAGAAAACTTCTCAGTATGGAGCAGAGCTATGAAAATAGCTATTCTAGGAAGAAACAAGCTAGGATTCATCGATGGATCTTGCAAGAAGGAAGCATATGGAGAAAACTTAAAGAATCTGTGGGAACGATGCAATGCCATTGTTCTATCATGGATTATGAATTGTGTATCAAAAGAGCTGCTTAGTAGAATTGTTTACTCAACTAATGCAGCAGAAGTATGGAAGGAACTATGTGAAAGATATGATAAAGTGGATGGGAGTCGAATCTATCAATTACACAAAGAAATTGCTACAATCAGTCAAGGTATGGGCACTATATCTGTATATTTTTCTAGATTGAGGGAGCTGTGGGTAGAGTATGATAGCTTGGTTCCCATGTCTAGTTGTGAGTGTCCTGGTTCTAGAAATTTCATTACGTTTATGCACAATCAAAAGTTGTTGCAATTTCTTATGGGCCTAAATGAGTCGTATGATCAAGCTAGATGCCAGATCTTGATGATGATACCCCTTCCTTCACCGAATAAGGCTTACTCAATGTTGATTGAAAGAGAAAGCCAACGTAGAATCACTCAAACCACTAGTAGTGAGCAGGTGGAATTGCATGCAATGTTTACTGCCAGAAACTCATCTCTACCTAAACAAAGGCCTTCTAATGTTCCTAGCTATGATCCAAATGTGTATTGTGATTATTGTAATAGAACAGGACATACTCGAGCTGTTTGTTTTCAACTTCATGGATATCCTCCTGGTCTTGAAAGAAGGAAGAAAGGATCAATGTATGGAAGGGGAAGAAATCAGAATGACAAAAGGCAGTTTCATACAGCTCATAATGCTGTTAGTAATGATCAAGAACAAAAATACACTGAAGAGTATAGTTCTAATAGAGAGGAAAGATCAAACAACAACTCTTATAGTCAAGATCACAATGGAAAGGTAGCTAGTAGTGATTATAGTAGAGGAATGAGTGTTATCCAAGATCAGTACAGTCAGATACTTCAAATGCTTGGACATACAAATTCTAAAGGAGGAGCAGAAGGATCAAGTTCACAGTCTAACAATGCTGGAAATGCTAATCTAGTTCAGGATTATTCATCCTCAACAGGTAATGACATTGCACTTACAGTAGGGAATAAACAACAGGGGTGGATTATTGATTCAGGGGCTACTAATCATATGACATCCTTACCTACTATACTTGATTATCAACAACAAGTATTGTCAGATAGACCTAGAAGAGTATATTTGCCAAATGGAGACAATGTCAAAGTTACTCACACTGGATCTTGCCATTTGACTTCACAAGATACTATAGAAAATGTGCTATTAATTCCTGATTTCAAGTTTAATCTGCTGTCAGTCTCAAAGCTTACAAAGGATCTAAATTGTGTTGTTTCCTTCTTTCCTGACTTTGTCATATTTCAGGACCTCTACAGTGGGCAGGTGAGGGGGATTGGTAGAGAAAATGCAGGTCTCTATCATCTACCTATTCACAAAGTAAGTAGAGGCAAAGCAGAAAGTCAGTCTTTCACAGCAGAAGAGGATAAAGAAACTCAAACTTTCCCATCCATATCAGATTCAAAAGTTCTACTATGGCACCAAAGATTAGGCCACACCTCACCTAGTGTCTTAACACAAGTTCTCAAGTTCTCAGTTACTCAATGTTCCAAGGAAATAAATACTTGCACAATCTGTCCACTAGCAAAACAACATAGACTACCTTTTGTTCATAGTAGTTCTATGTCTACTCAAGTTTTTCAACTGCTACATATTGATGTATGGGGGCCATTCAATACTGCTACATATGATGGTAATAGATTCTTTGTAACAATTGTTGATGATTGTACAAGAATGCTGTGGTTATTTCTAATCAAGTTGAAAAGTGATGTTTGTGTTGTGCTACAAAACTTCTTTTGTTTAGTTCAAACTCAGTTTCATTCCAAAGTTCAGGTAATCAGAACTGATAATGGTTCAGAGTTTGTGAATGCTGAATGCAACAAGTTGTTTACCAGTCTAGGGATTATACATCAAAGAACTTGTATTCATACACCTCAACAGAATGGCATAGCTGAGAGAAAACACAAACACATCTTGGAGGTAGCTAGAGCAATAAAGTTCCAAGGGCATATTCCAATAAAATTTTGGGGACACTGTGTCTTAAGTGCTGCATACATTATAAATAGACTACCTACACCAGTGTTACATGGTAAATCACCTTATGAAAAGTTTCATAAGCAACAACCTTCACTTCAACATTTGAGAGTATTAGGTTGCTTGTGTTTTGCCAAGAATATGTATATTCAGGATAAGTTCCAACCAAGAAGTGTAGTTGCTGTTCATATGGGTTATAGTGAAAATACTAAAGGGTATATACTATATGATCTGAAGAACAAGTATTTTTTTCTTAGCAGAGATGTGTTGTTCAGAGAATCTACATTTCCTTTTGCAATCCCATCTTCTACAGCATGGCAATTATTTCCTACCACATTCTCAGCAGATGTGGTTACTGATTCTAGAAAGGCAACTACAACTGAGGATGGACCTGATATGTCTACAGTAGATGTGTCCACTACTGAACAAAGAAGGTCTACAAGGAATAGTAAAGCTCCTCTATGGATGAAAGACTATGTAGCTACTGCAAAACTTAAGTCTAGAGACAAGCCAGCCTACTCTATTGATAAATATGTTGCTTATGATCACTTACCTACATCATACCAAACATTTCTGTCTAAGTTTGGGAATAATGTTGAGCCATCAACATTTGAAGAAGCATGTTCTGATCAGAGGTGGGTAGAAGCTATGACTTCTGAAATTGCAGCCTTGGATGCTAACAACACCTGGACTATTGTTTCATTGCCTCCAGGAAAGAAGGCTATTGGGTGCAAATGGGTGTTCAAGATCAAGTATTTAGCCTCAGGTGAAGTGGATAAGTTTAAAGCTCGATTAGTTGCCAAAGGATTCAATCAAAGAGAAGGTATTGATTATCAAGAAACCTTCTCTCCAGTAGTAAAAATGGTCACTATCAGAAGTGTATTAGCACTTGCAGCTACTGAGAAATGGCATGTTCATCAAATGGATGTTTCAAATGCATTTCTTCAGGGTGATCTGCTAGAAGAAGTGTATATGACACTACCTCAAGGTTTTCAAACTCCTAAAGGCTTTAATGTGCAGGGGGAGAAACCAGTGTGTAAGCTCATTAAATCTTTGTATGGTTTGAAACAAGCACCTAGACAGTGGAATGTAAAACTCACAGAGGCACTGATTAATCTTGGTTTTGTTCAAAGTCATCTAGACTACTCATTGTTTACAAAAAGGACTGGTGCATCTTTGGTGGTAATTCTGGTATATGTAGATGACATGATGATTACTGGTAATGATCTGAGATTAATAAAGGATACAAAGAGAATACTACTGAACACTTTCAAGATGAAGGATTTGGGAGATCTAAGATACTTTCTTGGAATTGAGTTTGCCAGGTCACAAGAAGGTATTGTAATGCATCAAAGGAAGTATACTTTAGAAATCATTTCTGAAGTAGGATTAGGTGCTGCTAAACCAGTTAGTACACCACTAGATCCATATGTTAAACTAACTACTAAAGAGTATGATGATGTGAATGGAGAGAATAAAGAAGACAAGTTACTGGAAGATGCAACAATGTACAGAAGATTAGTTGGCAAGTTATTATATCTGAATGTTACAAGACCAGATATTGCTTTTGCTACACAAACACTTAGTCAATTTCTTCATCAGCCAAAACAATCCCATTTAAATGCTGCACTCAAAGTTGTAAGATACATTAAAAACCAAGCAGGACAAGGAGTATTACTGTCCAGTAAAAGCTCCAAACAGTTAAAGGTGTACTGTGATGCAGACCGGGGAGCTTGTTTACACACTAGAAGATCAGTTTCAGGATTTATGGTGAAGATGGGAGAATCTTTGATCTCTTGGAAGTCAAAGAAACAGGCCACAGTCTCCAGAAGCTCAGCTGAAGCTGAGTATAGAAGTATGGCCAGTGCTATAGCTGAGATTACATGGATAGTTAAGTTGTTCAAAGAGTTGGGAGCTAAGATTCAAACTCCAGTCAGTGTTTACAGTGATAGTAAATCAGCAATACAAATTGCTGCTAATCCAGTGTTACATGAAAGAACAAAACACATTGAGTTGGATTGTCATTTCATACGTGAGAAGATTCAGCAAGGTTTAGTTGAAACAAAGTATCTACATACAAAGGATCAAGAAGCTGATATGCTAACTAAAGGATTAGGAAAATCTCAACATGAATACTTGTTATCCAAGTTTGGAGTAATGAACTTGTTCATGCCTTCAAACTTGAGGGGGAGTATTAAAGAAGGTGTTACTTGAATAATAGGGTATAATTGTAATTAGTAAACAAGTTAGTTAGGAATTAGTTAAAGTTGTTATTATATTTTCTTATATGTATGTATATATATATAGATAGGCAGGTAGAGAAAGGAGTTAGTTCTGTTTTTTACACAATGCAATTGTAGCCTTCAGACTGGGAAGTTTCCAGATTACTTTGAATATACTTCTTCTTCTTCTTCATGCTCTCGATCTACATCAATTCACAATATGTACNTTTCCAGATTACTTTGAATATACTTCTTCTTCTTCTTCATGCTCTCGATCTACATCAATTCACATGGTATCAGAGCTTGTGCAGTAAATTCAATCAAAGCTTGGTCAAATTAGTTCTGGAAGATTGAAGCAGCAGCAATGGCAGTCGTTGACAATGAACTCCCAGAAAAGTTGAGTCATAATCATCCATTGTTCCTGAATAACATTGATAACTCAGGTGTTATGTTGATTTCGATCCAGCTATCTGGATCAGAANCCAGCTATCTGGATCAGAGAACTTCTCAGTATGGAGCAGAGCTATGAAAATAGCTATTCTAGGAAGAAACAAGCTAGGATTCATCGATGGATCTTGCAAGAAGGAAGCATATGGAGAAAACTTAAAGAATCTGTGGGAACGATGCAATGCCATTGTTCTATCATGGATTATGAATTGTGTATCAAAAGAGCTGCTTAGTAGAATTGTTTACTCAACTAATGCAGCAGAAGTATGGAAGGAACTATGTGAAAGATATGATAAAGTGGATGGGAGTCGAATCTATCAGTTACACAAAGAAATTGCTACAATCAGTCAAGGTATGGGCACTATATCTGTATATTTTTCTAGATTGAGGGAGCTGTGGGTAGAGTATGATAGCTTGGTTCCCATGTCTAGTTGTGAGTGTCCTGGTTCTAGAAATTTCATTACGTTTATGCACAATCAAAAGTTGTTGCAATTTCTTATGGGACTAAATGAGTCGTATGATCAAGCTAGAGGCCAGATCTTGATGATGATACCCCTTCCTTCACTGAATAAGGCTTACTCAATGTTGATTGAAAGAGAAAGCCAACGTAAAATCACCCAAACCACTAGTAGTGAGCAAGTGGAATTGCATGCAATGTTTACTGCCAGAAACTCATCTCTACCTAAAGAAAGGCCTAGCTATGATCCAAATGTGTATTGTGATTATTGTAATAGAACAGGACATACTCGAGCTGTTTGTTTTCAACTTCATGGATATCCTCCTGGTCTTGAAAGAAGGAAGAAAGGATCAATGTATGGAAGGGGAAGAAATCAGAATGACAAAAGGCAGTTTCATACAGCTCATAATGCTGTTAGTAATGATCAAGAACAAAAATACACTGAAGAGTATAGTTCTAATAGAGAGGAAAGATCAAACAGCAACTCTTATAGTCAAGGTCACAATGGAAAGGTAGCTAGTAGTGATTATAGTAGAGGAATGAGTGTTATCCAAGATCAGTACAGTCAGATACTTCAAATGCTTGGACATACAAATTCTAAAGGAGGAGCAGAAGGATCAAGTTCACAGTCTAACAATGCTGGAAATGCTAATCTAGTTCAGGATTATTCATCCTCAACAGGTAATGACATTGCACTTACAATAGGGAATAAACAACAGGGGTGGATTATTGATTCAAGGGCTACTAATCATATGACATCCTTACCTACTATACTTGATTATCAACAGCAAGTATTGTCAGATAGACCTAGAAGAGTATATTTGCCAAATGGAGACAATGTCAAAGTTACTCACACAGGATCTTGCCATTTGACTTCACAAGATACTATAGAAAATGTGCTATTAATTCCTGATTTCAAGTTTAATCTGCTGTCAGTCTCAAAGCTTACAAAGGATCTAAATTGTGTTGTTTCCTTCTTTCCTGACTTTGTCATATTTCAGGACCTCTACAGTGGGCAGGTGAGGGGGATTGGTAGAGAAAATGCAGGTCTCTATCATCTACCTATTCACAAAGTAAGTAGAGGCAAAGCAGAAAGTCAGTCTTTCACAGCAGAAGAGGATAAAGAAACTCAAACTTTCCCATCCATATCAGATTCAAAAGTTCTACTATGGCACCAAAGATTAGGCCACACCTCACCTAGTGTCTTAACACAAGTTCTCAAGTTCTCAGTTACTCAATGTTCCAAGGAAATAAATACTTGCACAATCTGTCCACTAGCAAAACAACATAGACTACCTTTTGTTCATAGTAGTTCTATGTCTACTCAAGTTTTTCAACTGCTACATATTGATGTATGGGGGCCATTCAATACTGCTACATATGATGGTAATAGATTCTTTGTAACAATTGTTGATGATTGTACAAGAATGCTGTGGTTATTTCTAATCAAGTTGAAAAGTGATGTTTGTGTTGTGCTACAAAACTTCTTTTGTTTAGTTCAAACTCAGTTTCATTCCAAAGTTCAGGTAATCAGAACTGATAATGGTTCAGAGTTTGTGAATGCTGAATGCAACAAGTTGTTTACCAGTCTAGGGATTATACATCAAAGAACTTGTATTCATACACCTCAACAGAATGGCATAGCTGAGAGAAAACACAAACACATCTTGGAGGTAGCTAGAGCAATAAAGTTCCAAGGGCATATTCCAATAAAATTTTGGGGACACTGTGTCTTAAGTGCTGCATACATTATAAATAGACTACCTACACCAGTGTTACATGGTAAATCACCTTATGAAAAGTTTCATAAGCAACAACCTTCACTTCAACATTTGAGAGTATTAGGTTGCTTGTGTTTTGCCAAGAATATGTATATTCAGGATAAGTTCCAACCAAGAAGTGTAGTTGCTGTTCATATGGGTTATAGTGAAAATACTAAAGGGTATATACTATATGATCTGAAGAACAAGTATTTTTTTCTTAGCAGAGATGTGTTGTTCAGAGAATCTACATTTCCTTTTGCAATCCCATCTTCTACAGCATGGCAATTATTTCCTACCACATTCTCAGCAGATGTGGTTACTGATTCTAGAAAGGCAACTACAACTGAGGATGGACCTGATATGTCTACAGTAGATGTGTCCACTACTGAACAAAGAAGGTCTACAAGGAATAGTAAAGCTCCTCTATGGATGAAAGACTATGTAGCTACTGCAAAACTTAAGTCTAGAGACAAGCCAGCCTACTCTATTGATAAATATGTTGCTTATGATCACTTACCTACATCATACCAAACATTTCTGTCTAAGTTTGGGAATAATGTTGAGCCATCAACATTTGAAGAAGCATGTTCTGATCAGAGGTGGGTAGAAGCTATGACTTCTGAAATTGCAGCCTTGGATGCTAACAACACCTGGACTATTGTTTCATTGCCTCCAGGAAAGAAGGCTATTGGGTGCAAATGGGTGTTCAAGATCAAGTATTTAGCCTCAGGTGAAGTGGATAAGTTTAAAGCTCGATTAGTTGCCAAAGGATTCAATCAAAGAGAAGGTATTGATTATCAAGAAACCTTCTCTCCAGTAGTAAAAATGGTCACTATCAGAAGTGTATTAGCACTTGCAGCTACTGAGAAATGGCATGTTCATCAAATGGATGTTTCAAATGCATTTCTTCAGGGTGATCTGCTAGAAGAAGTGTATATGACACTACCTCAAGGTTTTCAAACTCCTAAAGGCTTTAATGTGCAGGGGGAGAAACCAGTGTGTAAGCTCATTAAATCTTTGTATGGTTTGAAACAAGCACCTAGACAGTGGAATGTAAAACTCAACGAGGCACTGATTAATCTTGGTTTTGTTCAAAGTCATCTAGACTACTCATTGTTTACAAAAAGGACTGGTGCATCTTTGGTGGTAATTCTGGTATATGTAGATGACATGATGATTACTGGTAATGATCTGAGATTGATAAAGGATACAAAGAGAATACTACTGAACACTTTCAAGATGAAGGATTTGGGAGATCTAAGATACTTTCTTGGAATTGAGTTTGCCAGGTCACAAGAAGGTATTGTAATGCATCAAAGGAAGTATACTTTAGAAATCATTTCTGAAGTAGGATTAGGTGCTGCTAAACCAGTTAGTACACCACTAGATCCATATGTTAAACTAACTACTAAAGAGTATGATGATGTGAATGAAGAGAATAAAGAAGACAAGTTACTGGAAGATGCAACAATGTACAGAAGATTAGTTGGCAAGTTATTATATCTGAATGTTACAAGACCAGATATTGCTTTTGCTACACAAACACTTAGTCAATTTCTTCATCAGCCAAAACAATCCCATTTAAATGCTGCACTCAAAGTTGTAAGATACATTAAAAACCAAGCAGGACAAGGAGTATTACTGTCCAGTAAAAGCTCCAAACAGTTAAAGGTGTACTGTGATGCAGACTGGGGAGCTTGTTTACACACTAGAAGATCAGTTTCAGGATTTATGGTGAAGATGGGAGAATCTTTGATCTCTTGGAAGTCAAAGAAACAGGCCACAGTCTCCAGAAGCTCAGCTGAAGCTGAGTATAGAAGTATGGCCAGTGCTATAGCTGAGATTACATGGATAGTTAAGTTGTTCAAAGAGTTGGGAGCTAAGATTCAAACTCCAGTCAGTGTTTACAGTGATAGTAAATCAGCAATACAAATTGCTGCTAATCCAGTGTTACATGAAAGAACAAAACACATTGAGTTGGATTGTCATTTCATACGTGAGAAGATTCAGCAAGGTTTAGTCGAAACAAAGTATCTACATACAAAGGATCAAGAAGCTGATATGCTAACTAAAGGATTAGGAAAATCTCAACATGAATACTTGTTATCCAAGTTTGGAGTAATGAACTTGTTCATGCCTTCAAACTTGAGGGGGAGTATTAAAGAAGGTGTTACTTGAATAATAGGGTATAATTGTAATTAGTAAACAAGTTAGTTAGGAATTAGTTAAAGTTGTTATTATATTTTCTTATATGTATGTATATATATATAGATAGGCAGGTAGAGAAAGGAGTTAGTTCTGTTTTTTACACAATGCAATTGTAGCCTTCAGACTGGGAAGTTTCCAGATTACTTTGAATATACTTCTTCTTCTTCTTCATGCTCTCGATCTACATCAATTCACAATATGTACACATAGCAAAGTCAAGAATGGTTGCAAATCTTACCAATTTGCCAACTACCAAATCTTTTATTTTCAACTCCAATTGCTATTCCTTTTTAACAATTGCTTGTACCAATTGAATAGCTAAAGTTGACTAAAAAATGGGATGGATTCAACATGGGGACCCAGCCAGTTCTTTCGTTATAGATTCGGCACATTTCAATTATTATAACTTAAATATTATATTTATATTAAAAAAATTATTCAGTAAAATATAAATAATATATTAATACTGCAATAAAAAAATAATTGCGATTCAAAATTTATAAATTAAAAATTTGGACTCCGCCTTATGACAAGACTAGAAGTGTGTTGAGTACTTAAATTCGTAGGAAAAATTCCATGCAGCCTTTTAGTTTGTTTGATAAGGTACTACTTTAACGTGTCAAATACAAAAACCAAATTGTCCCCTAATTTGAAAGTTACACGCTTCAACTCCTCAACTTTTTTTCTTTTCCAATCTTATATATACAAGTCTCCAACATACAATTTTCTCAAAAATTCTAAAATTTCCTCTTCCATATTAAACTATCTTCAAATTCATAAATAAATTATAGTAGCTCTAAAAATATGGAGATTGATGAAAATATGTTGGTAAAAATAGGTCTCTTTATTTTTATCCAAGCTTTGGTTTATTTGATTTTATCAAAGTCTTCAAATGTATTCTCCAAGACACAAAGAACTTACAGCTNGTCCTGGTTCTAGAAATTTCATTACGTTTATGCACAATCAAAAGTTGTTGCAATTTCTTATGGGCCTAAATGAGTCGTATGATCAAGCTAGATGCCAGATCTTGATGATGATACCCCTTCCTTCACCGAATAAGGCTTACTCAATGTTGATTGAAAGAGAAAGCCAACGTAGAATCACTCAAACCACTAGTAGTGAGCAGGTGGAATTGCATGCAATGTTTACTGCCAGAAACTCATCTCTACCTAAACAAAGGCCTTCTAATGTTNACCTAAACAAAGGCCTAGCTATGATCCAAATGTGTATTGTGATTATTGTAATAGAACAGGACATACTCGAGCTGTTTGTTTTCAACTTCATGGATATCCTCCTGGTCTTGAAAGAAGGAAGAAAGGATCAATGTATGGAAGGGGAAGAAATCAGAATGACAAAAGGCAGTTTCATACAGCTCATAATGCTGTTAGTAATGATCAAGAACAAAAATACACTGAAGAGTATAGTTCTAATAGAGATGAAAGATCAAACAGCAACTCTTATAGTCAAGGTCACAATGGAAAGGTAGCTAGTAGTGATTATAGTAGAGGAATGAGTGTTATCCAAGATCAGTACAGTCAGATACTTCAAATGCTTGGACATACAAATTCTAAAGGAGGAGCAGAAGGATCAAGTTCACAGTCTAACAATGCTGGAAATGCTAATCTAGTTCAGGATTATTCATCCTCAACAGGTAATGACATTGCACTTACAATAGGGAATAAACAACAGGGGTGGATTATTGATTCAAGGGCTACTAATCATATGACATCCTTACCTACTATACTTGATTATCAACAGCAAGTATTGTCAGATAGACCTAGAAGAGTATATTTGCCAAATGGAGACAATGTCAAAGTTACTCACACAGGATCTTGCCATTTGACTTCACAAGATACTATAGAAAATGTGCTATTAATTCCTGATTTCAAGTTTAATCTGCTGTCAGTCTCAAAGCTTACAAAGGATCTAAATTGTGTTGTTTCCTTCTTTCCTGACTTTGTCATATTTCAGGACCTCTACAGTGGGCAGGTGAGGGGGATTGGTAGAGAAAATGCAGGTCTCTATCATCTACCTATTCACAAAGTAAGTAGAGGCAAAGCAGAAAGTCAGTCTTTCACAGCAGAAGAGGATAAAGAAACTCAAACTTTCCCATCCATATCAGATTCAAAAGTTCTACTATGGCACCAAAGATTAGGCCACACCTCACCTAGTGTCTTAACACAAGTTCTCAAGTTCTCAGTTACTCAATGTTCCAAGGAAATAAATACTTGCACAATCTGTCCACTAGCAAAACAACATAGACTACCTTTTGTTCATAGTAGTTCTATGTCTACTCAAGTTTTTCAACTGCTACATATTGATGTATGGGGGCCATTCAATACTGCTACATATGATGGTAATAGATTCTTTGTAACAATTGTTGATGATTGTACAAGAATGCTGTGGTTATTTCTAATCAAGTTGAAAAGTGATGTTTGTGTTGTGCTACAAAACTTCTTTTGTTTAGTTCAAACTCAGTTTCATTCCAAAGTTCAGGTAATCAGAACTGATAATGGTTCAGAGTTTGTGAATGCTGAATGCAACAAGTTGTTTACCAGTCTAGGGATTATACATCAAAGAACTTGTATTCATACACCTCAACAGAATGGCATAGCTGAGAGAAAACACAAACACATCTTGGAGGTAGCTAGAGCAATAAAGTTCCAAGGGCATATTCCAATAAAATTTTGGGGACACTGTGTCTTAAGTGCTGCATACATTATAAATAGACTACCTACACCAGTGTTACATGGTAAATCACCTTATGAAAAGTTTCATAAGCAACAACCTTCACTTCAACATTTGAGAGTATTAGGTTGCTTGTGTTTTGCCAAGAATATGTATATTCAGGATAAGTTCCAACCAAGAAGTGTAGTTGCTGTTCATATGGGTTATAGTGAAAATACTAAAGGGTATATACTATATGATCTGAAGAACAAGTATTTTTTTCTTAGCAGAGATGTGTTGTTCAGAGAATCTACATTTCCTTTTGCAATCCCATCTTCTACAGCATGGCAATTATTTCCTACCACATTCTCAGCAGATGTGGTTACTGATTCTAGAAAGGCAACTACAACTGAGGATGGACCTGATATGTCTACAGTAGATGTGTCCACTACTGAACAAAGAAGGTCTACAAGGAATAGTAAAGCTCCTCTATGGATGAAAGACTATGTAGCTACTGCAAAACTTAAGTCTAGAGACAAGCCAGCCTACTCTATTGATAAATATGTTGCTTATGATCACTTACCTACATCATACCAAACATTTCTGTCTAAGTTTGGGAATAATGTTGAGCCATCAACATTTGAAGAAGCATGTTCTGATCAGAGGTGGGTAGAAGCTATGACTTCTGAAATTGCAGCCTTGGATGCTAACAACACCTGGACTATTGTTTCATTGCCTCCAGGAAAGAAGGCTATTGGGTGCAAATGGGTGTTCAAGATCAAGTATTTAGCCTCAGGTGAAGTGGATAAGTTTAAAGCTCGATTAGTTGCCAAAGGATTCAATCAAAGAGAAGGTATTGATTATCAAGAAACCTTCTCTCCAGTAGTAAAAATGGTCACTATCAGAAGTGTATTAGCACTTGCAGCTACTGAGAAATGGCATGTTCATCAAATGGATGTTTCAAATGCATTTCTTCAGGGTGATCTGCTAGAAGAAGTGTATATGACACTACCTCAAGGTTTTCAAACTCCTAAAGGCTTTAATGTGCAGGGGGAGAAACCAGTGTGTAAGCTCATTAAATCTTTGTATGGTTTGAAACAAGCACCTAGACAGTGGAATGTAAAACTCAACGAGGCACTGATTAATCTTGGTTTTGTTCAAAGTCATCTAGACTACTCATTGTTTACAAAAAGGACTGGTGCATCTTTGGTGGTAATTCTGGTATATGTAGATGACATGATGATTACTGGTAATGATCTGAGATTGATAAAGGATACAAAGAGAATACTACTGAACACTTTCAAGATGAAGGATTTGGGAGATCTAAGATACTTTCTTGGAATTGAGTTTGCCAGGTCACAAGAAGGTATTGTAATGCATCAAAGGAAGTATACTTTAGAAATCATTTCTGAAGTAGGATTAGGTGCTGCTAAACCAGTTAGTACACCACTAGATCCATATGTTAAACTAACTACTAAAGAGTATGATGATGTGAATGAAGAGAATAAAGAAGACAAGTTACTGGAAGATGCAACAATGTACAGAAGATTAGTTGGCAAGTTATTATATCTGAATGTTACAAGACCAGATATTGCTTTTGCTACACAAACACTTAGTCAATTTCTTCATCAGCCAAAACAATCCCATTTAAATGCTGCACTCAAAGTTGTAAGATACATTAAAAACCAAGCAGGACAAGGAGTATTACTGTCCAGTAAAAGCTCCAAACAGTTAAAGGTGTACTGTGATGCAGACTGGGGAGCTTGTTTACACACTAGAAGATCAGTTTCAGGATTTATGGTGAAGATGGGAGAATCTTTGATCTCTTGGAAGTCAAAGAAACAGGCCACAGTCTCCAGAAGCTCAGCTGAAGCTGAGTATAGAAGTATGGCCAGTGCTATAGCTGAGATTACATGGATAGTTAAGTTGTTCAAAGAGTTGGGAGCTAAGATTCAAACTCCAGTCAGTGTTTACAGTGATAGTAAATCAGCAATACAAATTGCTGCTAATCCAGTGTTACATGAAAGAACAAAACACATTGAGTTGGATTGTCATTTCATACGTGAGAAGATTCAGCAAGGTTTAGTCGAAACAAAGTATCTACATACAAAGGATCAAGAAGCTGATATGCTAACTAAAGGATTAGGAAAATCTCAACATGAATACTTGTTATCCAAGTTTGGAGTAATGAACTTGTTCATGCCTTCAAACTTGAGGGGGAGTATTAAAGAAGGTGTTACTTGAATAATAGGGTATAATTGTAATTAGTAAACAAGTTAGTTAGGAATTAGTTAAAGTTGTTATTATATTTTCTTATATGTATGTATATATATATAGATAGGCAGGTAGAGAAAGGAGTTAGTTCTGTTTTTTACACAATGCAATTGTAGCCTTCAGACTGGGAAGTTTCCAGATTACTTTGAATATACTTCTTCTTCTTCTTCATGCTCTCGATCTACATCAATTCACAATATGTACACATAGCAAAGTCAAGAATGGTTGCAAATCTTACCAATTTGCCAACTACCAAATCTTTTATTTTCAACTCCAATTGCTATTCCTTTTTAACAATTGCTTGTACCAATTGAATAGCTAAAGTTGACTAAAAAATGGGATGGATTCAACATGGGGACCCAGCCAGTTCTTTCGTTATAGATTCGGCACATTTCAATTATTATAACTTAAATATTATATTTATATTAAAAAAATTATTCAGTAAAATATAAATAATATATTAATACTGCAATAAAAAAATAATTGCGATTCAAAATTTATAAATTAAAAATTTGGACTCCGCCTTATGACAAGACTAGAAGTGTGTTGAGTACTTAAATTCGTAGGAAAAATTCCATGCAGCCTTTTAGTTTGTTTGATAAGGTACTACTTTAACGTGTCAAATACAAAAACCAAATTGTCCCCTAATTTGAAAGTTACACGCTTCAACTCCTCAACTTTTTTTCTTTTCCAATCTTATATATACAAGTCTCCAACATACAATTTTCTCAAAAATTCTAAAATTTCCTCTTCCATATTAAACTATCTTCAAATTCATAAATAAATTATAGTAGCTCTAAAAATATGGAGATTGATGAAAATATGTTGGTAAAAATAGGTCTCTTTATTTTTATCCAAGCTTTGGTTTATTTGATTTTATCAAAGTCTTCAAATGTATTCTCCAAGACACAAAGAACTTACAGCTTCACAACGGCTCGTTCCGTCAGCATTCGCCGGATGGCCGCCGCGCTAGCCGACATACCTGCCGGCGGTGAACTATCTCCGACTAATTCCAAGGACTTGACCTCTTCTATGTCATTCAAAGACACATAAAATTAAATCATTATTTGGTGTGAACTTTATATAGGTTTATTCTTTTTTCTTTTAACTAGCTAGGTGTAAATTACAAATTCGTTGTGTATTGTAAAGATTTTAATTTATTGGTACTTGGACCTATATATATTAATTGAGTTATATGTGTCCATATTATTTTCTTGTCAGTTTTTTAAAAATTAATCATTAGTTTACTTCCGGTTCAATCTTTAAAGAAACGAATGTATTAATCATTTAGAGCCTAATGAGAAATAATATTCAGGATAAATAAAAGTATTTTATTTTGGTTTAGATGAGATAATCTAACATTATATTCTACTCTCATTTATCTCAATTTCTTCATCTCCCACTATCTATCCCACGTTCAAGTTGAGCCTCTCACCTATTTTTTTTTCTTCTTCTTCGACCAACTTCCACTCTTCTTTATGATTTTTTTCTAAAAAAATCATATTATTTTATAGATTTTGTCGAGTTATTGATATATTGTAAGAAAATTTAAAACCTTGAAGGTACCATCAATTAATTTATCTCTTTTTCATATAACTTCAAAATTAGAAATGATAAATTTAAAAGAATCAATGAATTCCCAAGAGCTTGATTGAAATTTGAATAAACTATCTAAATGATACATTTTACTCATCTTGAAATCTAATGGATTTCTCAAATTGTTCAAAATATATATATAAAAAATAGTTCGATAAAATTTTAAAATTGAAGAGAGTTTTAAACTATAATATTAAAAGAAGGAGAATGGAGTTGTGGTAAAAATAGTAACATTGAAAATGAGGAGTTTCAATGAAATGACAATGAATTTTTGAAGAAGAAAGAAAAAATAATAATAAGGAAAAAAGTTAAAATAATACGGATAATACACAAATACCACTCAACCTATGCTTGAAATCTCAGAAACACACTTATATTATACTTAGGTCCTATTACTCCTGAACTTATTTTATTAATAATTTTTTACCCCTTTTCGGCCTACGTGACACTATCTTGTGAGTCCAACGTTGATTGACTTTTTTTTCAAGCTAGTACCACGTAAGCCGAAGAGGGGTAGAAAATTACTAATAAAATAAGTTGAGGGGGGTAATAGAACCTTAGTATAGTAGAAGTGTGTCTCTGAAATTTCAGACATAGGTTGAGGGGGTACTTGTGCATTTTTCCAAAATAATATGAAAACCAAGAAAATATAATTTAGGGAAAAGGGCCTAATATATTTCTAAATTTTGTCATTCAGAGCTAATATATCGCTCGTGCTTAAAGTGGTTTATGTATACCCCGATTGTTCTACAATGATTCACATATACCATTTTCCTTTAATGAAAGTGGAAAAAGTAAGTTTAAGTTATTTTAATTTTTTTACTAGAATAAGTAATCCATTTACAGGTATATTTGATCTTTCTCACACATTTTTATTTTATTTTTTTAGTTTAATATCTAATTTGAATTTATTATTTTAATGGTCAAATTCATTTGTTCACTTATTTTTTTTTAAAAATGTATCATAGACTCGCCATTTTTTAAAACAAATATAAAAACTAAATTACAATATAACCGAAAAAAGTATTTTAATTTTTTTCTTTTTTTTCTCTTTTTCGATTGACATTTTGTTCTTATTATTTCTCTTATTATTACATTAAAGAATGAAAAAAATGAAATGAGAATAAGAAATATAAATAATAATAATCAAAGAAGTTAAAAATAATTTATGTGTGTGAAAAAGATCAAATACATAATTTTTTTAAAAATAATTAAAAAGTTAAAAAGTTAATTCAAAATTAATTTATCACTTTATAACAGTAAGAGTATATGTGAGCCAATTTTGTAACGATAGGGACTATGTAAGTCATTTATGGAACGATAAGGATATATACAAGTCATTTCATATATCATCTCTAAATGACAAAATGAAAGGATATATCATACTCTTTTCTGAACGACAAAATGAAATAATATATCATACTCTTTTCCCTAGATTAAACACTTTTTAATAATTGAGTGCAATGTAATTAGCAATAACCAAATATAATATTCTCCTGTGAAACTTTTATGATGAGTTGTATAACGATAAACTAAACAATGAGTCATATCTTAACCAGACAAATTCTTATCAAGTTTTAAATTTTAGTTTATATTTTATTTAATATCTAAATAATTAGAAAATAAAATAAATATTTTTGGGGCTATATAAAATATCAAACCAAAAATAATAATAAAATTCTTCATGGTCAATTTTAATTACATATTTAGCTCTAATCAACCCAACATTAGCTGTGCAGAATTAAATAGATTAAAATAAATTTGCTTAATAAATATGTATGTTATTAACTCACTTAAACTTGAACAAATTAGGCAAATCGTGTTTTCACTGGCTAATTTATCATCCATAATATAATGACAACATTCTTTACAAAGACATATTATGTATAATATACTCATTGTATTATTATGTATACCTATAAACATCAAGTGTTTCTGCCTAATTATTCCTTTGTAGCAACTAGCAAAGTGCAAACACTCATTTGACAATTTTTTTTAGTTCTATTTTACTTTTTATTTTTTGCGTTCGTTTTCATTTTCATTTATTTTCCTAATATTTTTGGTTGCTTCTTTTATGGAAATATCTGTTTCTCTGTTAGTGAAGTGATAACTTGAAATGGGCCATACGTTGGGTTAGAGAGCTTAAATAGGCTGGGCTGGTAAAGAGAGAAGAAGTGGGAAAGCCCAAGTTACTAAATGGGCTCAATTAACAAGGCCGCTCTGCAGACTTTCTATTTTTCAACGGATAATATTCTTCCATTGGAAAATTACGCGGTTAAATAAATTTATACTATTTAATTACTTATCATAGCTATAGCTTGCTAGAACTATCAGCCGGACTAACATTATACATTAATTATATTGGCTGACTTAGGGTTTGTATAATTAGCCGCATAGTATATGTATAATTTGCCAGAATGTACAAATAAATATATATAATATACAACTATCTAACCTATATACATAAACAATTCATCTCTCTTCCACTCTTTTCCCTCTCTCGCTCGCCTATCTCCTCACTCTCCCAATCTCGTTTGCCATATATACAAGTGCATATGTATAACATACAATTATCTAACTTATATACATATACAATTCACCTCTCTCCCACTCTCTGCCCTCTCTCGCTCGCCTCTCTCAATTTCTCTTGCCATATATATAAATGCATATGTATAATATACGATTATCTAACCAATATACATATACAATTCACATCTCTCCCACTCGTTGCTCTCTCTCACTCGCGCCTCTCTCTCTCTCCCAGTCTCGCTCGCCTCTTCCTCTCTATAACATGCAATTACGAATTGTAATTATCAAACTATAGTTATGGAGAGTAATTAGATTATTTTTGAGTGACTTTATGTGAAAGTTTTCCATATTCATTATTTTATTTTAGGTAGTAAGCAAAATATATTATGTTAAAAATATTTATATATAATCTAAACAAGCATTATATAAAAAGGGATTATAGGTGTAGATCGTATCGTAGGGTGAAGTGTGGGTAGGGAGACTGAATGTTGGACATGGAGAGGTTAAAAGATATAATCAGTGTGGAATATCACTTATGAAACTTGTTTTATCCAATTTTATTTGAGAGATTATTTTCTTGCTTTTCAATAAACTTGTTTTTCTAAAACAAAAATTATACATATTTTTAATCGATAAATACTTTTCCAAACTCCTTGTCTATTTCATGGAAATAGCAATTCTATATATATGCCGACAATAATACCTAAGCTTTCTATCAAGAAGTTTTTTTTTTTTGTTTATTTGTTTTTTAAAAAAAATGCAATTACTCTTTTTGTACATAATCTTTCCCAAAAAGGTTTTTTTGCTAATATAAAATTAGTAGGAATTTGTAGAACGTGTAGACCTTCCCTCCATCACTCTACGTCTCAACACACTTGCAAGTTGCAATATATGTACATTTTAGTTTATTAAAAATACAGATTGGCAAGAACGTCATCATCTTAACATCAGCCACACCTTAATTATTACAAAATAAATCCATAAATTTATTTATTTTTTAAAAACTAATCCTACGTAACAATTAATATTCTTTATAAATGTCTCGAAAACCTAAAGCAACATTATACTGAATCCAACGACAATCGAGTAATGCCAATAAAAAATTTAATATTCTTTGTTATTATATATATTTATTACTTCTAAAAATTATTTTTGTTATAATATCAGCTTTTCATAATTGATATCTACATATATTATTATTCCTTAATTGGAGGTGCAAAGCACTTCTTTGATCTGATATCATGATGGAGCAAAAAGAATTTCGTGTATCAATTTACAAAATCAAATAAATTAGTATGAATTAGCAGTTCTTGTCTCCCACTTCCTAACTAGTCATGTAAAATATTAATTATTTTGATCCATCTTATCCAGCTACATATGTAGGAAAATATAAAAATGATTTTTTTATATAACTCTAATTTAATTTAAAAGAGAATCTAAAAATCCCAATTATGATTTGTCACCAATATAATGTTGGTATCATTCCAACAGTAGGTAGTAGTATTCTAACCTCTGGAATTTCAATTAAATTGAATAATTGCACAAGGAGAATTTTTTTTAAAAGGTAAAAGAAAATATAATCTGTAATTAAGTTCCACCAATTATGTAATTTTGGTGGCCAAAAGGAATAATATATAGTAGCTAGGTTGAAAATTGGGGAAATATACAAGTGTTTCAATCATATTCCAATCTTTTTTCCATGAAATAATTAGATATATAATATTATAGATTGATTTTATTTATTGTTTTCTATTTGTAAGACTTTAGGGGATGTAAGGGTTCCACAACAGCATAATGTGGACAATAATGTGTTAAGAAGTAATTATTGGATTAAATTTTTGACACTAGGAGACATTTAGAGATTATTGTAGCATAAAGTCAATAGTTTTGTTTTTCCAAATATAGAAATAATTAAAAAGTCAATTAGTAAAATATATAGCAATTTGCAACCAATTAAAAGTGCTAAGCCCTAATACTTTCCTGGCAGCTATAGTACAACAGTACAACTTGTGAAAATGAAATGAATTCATTATAAATCAATTTGTCAAATAAATGAATTTACTTACTGCCTACAAGTGGGGCAAAAAAAAATATTCAGATATTTTCATCTAATTATTATTGTCAAGAGTAGACCTAGGAGCTGGCAAAGTCGTCGCACTTGATGTTGTTAAAAATGGTTCTCGTCCTTCTTTAATATTTATCGTTAATTCGATACACTAAATTTTCATTATATGCAAATGTTGAAGAAGGGTCGGATCATAACATAATCTATTTTACTTAGCTTTGCTTTGTATTTCTAAAAGAGACTTTTACATTTTAAACTCGTAACCTTCTAATCACATAACAATAACTTCATTCTTTATTCATGACCTTGTACAAGCTAATTAGAAAATTATTCCAATTCTTACTGAATTATATAATGTATTATATTATATCTTAATATAAGAAAGTGATTCCTTTTTCCTTTACCATAAGCGATAATAAATGTCAAAGTCGTCGACATAAAAAACAACATTGTCTGGTTGAGTAACGGAATCAAAATTTTAATGAAAAATTTTTATATATAAAGAGGTAAAATTATATTGACGTAAAATTACATATTATATTATATTGTTATCTAGCGCGTCGCTGATTGCTACACAATTTTTATTATTACTTCCTTCATTTCAACTTATGACATAATTCAATTCTACGTAGAGTTTATGAAGAGAGAACGAAAATAATTTTGAAATTTATAAACTTAAACATGCTTATATTATTTGTCTGAATATAAAAATTCATAATTAAAAATGAAATTGTGATTAAGAATCATGTTTATTATTTCATCACAAACTCTTCAATATCATTTCAAAAGCTCAATAACGTGGCAAAACAATACACAAACTCTAACATATTATATTCCTCGAGGAAAAGGAGATAAAGAAATACTATATACTAGTTGGTAAATTAAAAAAACGAATTAATTAAGAGAATCCCAATAAAATATGGATTATCATATTACACTACTATTTTAATATACTTTGGTGTAATATTAAATCCTCTCCAATAAGAAAATGCCGTCCAATTCTTAGTTCCAAAAGGCAAAACATAGATCTTTTTCTTCCAAACTAATTTTAACCCTCAAGTAGAGACTCTTCCTATTTAAATACCTTCCCATCATTTCTCCAACATTAATACCAACAATATCTTCTAAATTTCTCTCTAAACAATCTCAAAATTTTTAGAATCGATGGATCGAAAGATGAAGCAAATAACCACAAGTGCGACCACTAGCCCAAGTTGTTGTAAGAACAATTATAAGATGAATAGAGATTCACATTCAATATCCAAATTGAAGCCAAAAATACGAATAATTCATATAATAGCACCAGAGATTATCAAAACAGACGTAGAGAATTTTCGTGATCTTGTACAAAGGCTAACGGGGAAGAATGCTACACGTGAAGTCAAAGGGAAAAAGGGAAAAAAAGAGAGGAAGAAGATAGAGTCACAACAAAAACAACAACAACAACAACGACAACAAGAAGAAGATCAACAACAACATATGATGATGATGAACATGTTGCATCAAGATAATAGTACTAGTAATAATTATAGGATGAAAGAGGAAGAAAGTAGTAGTCATGAAGAAGGTATATATGGAAGTACTATTGAGAATTCATCAAATGGATTTTTAAGTGGTTTTGGATCAATGGAAGGATTTATTCAAGACTTAGGTCATGATCAATATCCTCTATTTCCTAATTTCAAGCCTACTCAAATTAATATGTTTGGTGAGATGCCCCTTTGCTAAATATTTTCTTGACCAAAAAAAAGATACTATAATTTTAACGGATCAATATATAGTGTGAGGGGGATTGTGTGACCTTGATTAATAACTTCTTGATTATACTTTTTTTTGTCTTCTAATTTTTTTTTTGGTTGGATTTGGAGTGGTGAGAAAAAGGGGTTTGGGGAAAGGGAAGATGATGATTGACTTTTTCTTTTTTCATTTGTAGAGAGAGGATTCATACATGTGAATATAATGTTTTCTTCCATTTCTTGTAATTATAATTGTCAATATTTTGCGATTATTCTTTGATATATTTTTTCGTTACTTACCTTTTCTTAGATGTTATTTATTTCTCGATGCATCGAAAACTCTTGTTATATGATGTCCTAGTTGATAAATATATATACATTAAAAGGAAAATTAACTTTTATCAACCCAAATATTAGAAACTATTTCCTCAGCAAGAATTCCTAGCTAGATTACTATGATTTTTAGTAGTATTTATTCTTAGACGGACAAAGGGTTTCAATTACTTATTGTCTATTTGAAAGAACCAGGAAGTGAAAAAAAATAAAAATTGATAATGTAGTTTAGAACTATTGAGCATAACATTTTACTCAATACATTGATGTTGGTGAAAATATATTAATGCCGATCGAATGTTTTTTAGGATTTATAGTTGTTCTTTATCTAGAAATCCTCCACATTTCCATCGTGTTGGCAATGTACATTGAAATATGCTCTCAATTTACTACTATCTATCACGGTTCAAATATTAATTTCATTTGTGATTTTAAATCAAGTTACATGAGATTTTACATCTATATATAGTGAGATAAATATAACTTTTGCACACTTTTCATTAATTCATGAACATGATATATTTAGTGAATTTAACTTTTTTTTACCGCTTACTAGCTAAAATTTAAAAGATTCTTACTACTTTGGAGTTTGGAATGTTCTCATTCATAGAATACTTATAGAGTACGAAAATAATTAGTCATATAACTGATGCAAATATGGTTTAAAAAGTATATATAACTCCAAAATCTACTGTTTGTTCATATTACTACATAAAATGTTAGGGGAAGAACTAAATATCAGATGCAGTTAGTACACAGGCCTAAATGTAATGGCATTGGTTGCTATAATATGTAATTTTGATCGAATCAACAATAACAATAACAAATCTAGTATAGTCATAGAAGAGGGGGTCTGAGAAGAGTGAGATACATGCCGACCTTATTTCTATCTTTACGTGGTAAAGAGAATATTTTCAATAGAAATCTTCTGCCAAGAAAAAAATATTTTTCAGTACAATTTTTAAAAAAAATGCAAAGTCTTTGAATTTGAAGGGAAAGGGGAATAATAGGTAGATATATTAATAGGCAAAAGAGTGTTTCATGCGTCCATTTTTTTCTTCTAAAAGAACTTTATAAGATTGATGCTAAAAGAATATGTGTATTTCTTAGTTGTGTGAGTGTTTGTTAAGACTTTAAACTAATGGAGATCGAGGGGCTCCACAACATAATAATGTGTAAACAGCGACTTTTTGATTTAATTGTAAAAACTACAACTTTGATTTTAGAGCATTTTATTTTTTGTAACATAAAGTCAAGTGTTCCCTAACCAGATACCTTTTCTTAAACCTAAAAAAGTCAATTAGTTAAGTAAGATCAATTTGCAACTAAGAACTTAAAGTATAAAACCTAATTAATTCCAGCTTATAGCTCTACTACAATTTGTTATATTCTAATATAAAAAAATTTGAATATATAAGAGTTGATTTTATTTTCTTTTTGTTATATTATAAGGGTTGATTCCTGTTTTTCTTATCCTATTGTACAAGCTATAACCTCTAGAGGTTCAGATGGTAAATACATCATTAATTTAAGCATTTAAGATTAATCAATACTAATCCTACTCAAGTTGCTTTTATTTTTACATTATCCAAGTTTTCTAGTAAATGCAATTTGCCTCAATAATCGATCATGACAATTTGAGTTAAAATATATTAATCCTTTTGTATTAGGAAACACTAATCCTACTCTTCCATATTAGCCAAGAGATAATTAACATTAAATAGTTTTTAAAAAATTTAAAAAATATTCCAATAAGTTGAGAAGATGGTAAAAATCTTACCTCGTGCCATCTTAAAGTTGACTCTTGAGGAGGGAAAATCCATCGATTTCTTGGCGGTGAAGCTTTAAATTATTGCTTTAAATATTATATAAATTTGTGTTACATGATATATTAAAGAATACAAAAAGGATAAAGATGAAAAATTAGTTGATATAATATAAGTTGACTTGAGATTAACTAATTATTTAAGTGAACATCACAGTTAATTACTAAGTCGGTTGCCATCAAGTCAATATACTATATTTTTTTGGCCGAAAAGAAAAAGAAAAAAATTTGGTAAACTAAAATATACGTACTTCAAGATAAATCCCAAGTACTAAAACAAGAACTTGGATTAATTAATATTATATCATCTATAATTTATAGAGTAAAGAAGTGGGTGGTGATTGACTTTGTTTTCTCCATTTTGTACATATTCATACTTTTCGATGTAAAAAATTGTTAATTCCTACGTAGTTGTTTGATGTCAATATTACGTACTATTATTTTCTAAGCCAATAAATATTGGTGGCGTCTTTAACTCTGTGACACGTGGATTATAATTTTTAAACCTAGTGATCATGTATATATGGACAGTTAAAATATACTCAGGTTTACATTTGCATTCTGACTTCCAAGTGTGAAAGAGAATTTTGTAATCACTAGTTGTAAATATACAAACATGTTGGTCGCTTAGATATCATTTTCGGTTCTTCATATTTTATCTTTTTGTTGTGCGACATAATATTTATGTCAAATTAATAAATGTGTCTTAATATCGCCATTTACATCAAAAACAGTAAATGCATGACGTGTGTATCTTTACTAGAGACCTAAAAGATCATTGCAAAATGCATATGAAAAGTCAAGGCTATAGAGCTTTTCCTTTCCTAGAGAACAAACGATATTTCAAACAAACATGACCAGTAAATTCATCCATGAAAACATTCATAGGAGGATAAAACTGTTTTACAGTATAAACGTATAGTATTTTCGTTATTGACAAGAACTGCAACAGAATATCAGGTGTCACGTTTTCGTTTTTCTCTAGTAATAGCACAAAAATATAGCAAAGTATCAGTAACTGAGACACGATTAAGGTGTATTTCATAAGGAATACATCACAACAGCCAGTGCGGAAATGATACATGTTATCGAACAGGTATATATTCTTATTTCAACATGGCATACAAGAGAAACACTATAATTTACGGAGACACACGAGTTCTTTCTGCATAGGCATTACTATTTTTTGGTGGTGTTCGAAACATGCTTATACACAGCATCGAAAATCCAAATTGAAGTTTACTAACTTAAGTCCAGCATTTTCACACGTCTGGTCGCCACCTTTTTTTCCTTGTACTTACTCTCTCTCTCTCTTTCTTTTCCTGGTGCATTTGATGCCGCGCACCTGAAAGCAGAGTATTATATTAAGCAAAAGAAAGAGCATAAAAGAATAAGTGCATGATAAAATAATTCTGACAGAGACTTCATATGTAGAATAATGACTTCCAATTGTGAAAATCAACTTTTAAACTTCCAACAGGCGTGCATAAAAACAATGCTCTCTCTTACCGAATCGTGAACATCAAAATAGATTTCTAGAAGGCACTCATTAAGTTCCTTGCAATGCAGCAAACCGGGTTTGTACCCAAAAAAAGTAAAAAAAGATAAATAATACACTTCAGGTAAAAAAAAAATTATAACCAAAAACCCTAAGGGCCAGTAGTGCATGATGGTTCAAAGCTCGGTGGATGATGGGTGGCCCCTCTACCTGATGTGGCAAGGTTCAAACCCATCTTTTTTAATAAGGTAAGGTAACCCAACTTACAAAAAAACAAAAAAAAAAGCTACATTCTCAAACTCAGAACACCTCTAAATACTGGGACATGGTAACAATCAAACTACTCCTACACCAAAAGCACAAGCTTTCTAAACATCTATCTTAACAAAAGAAAAAGAAATGTGAAGTTTCTTATCATCATTACGTCTCGTATTTCTTTCAAGCCATATGTCCCAAATGGAACATAAAAGGCATGGTCCTCCAAATCATCTTAAATCTACTGTTCACAGCCTAGTTCTGCCAACATTCACATAATTGTTGGACTGTTTCAGGTATTACCCACTGTACTCCACAAATGTTGGAAAGAAGATACCAGATTTGTGGACTCAAAATCTTCTTCACGAAAGTAACATCTACTACATAAAACCT
This sequence comes from Solanum pennellii, assembly GCF_001406875.1. Lineage (NCBI taxonomy): Eukaryota > Viridiplantae > Streptophyta > Magnoliopsida > Solanales > Solanaceae > Solanum > Solanum pennellii. Next base: position 91,026,545 of record NC_028637.1, read on the forward strand.
CTCTTCTGCAACATATTCTGAGTTAGGCATGCATCTGCATCTGTGGCTGCAGTCTAGCCAAAACAAGCTACTTCCCTTGGTGCTTTAGTTTTCTATAACATTTTCCATGGCCATGTAGTCCAAGTTGTTTCAGTAGAAGAGTATAGCTACTTTTAACAGAGAAGCTCCGTTCTTCAATTGTTGTCCAGATTTGAGAATCCAATTTATTATCTTCAAGAGTAATCGGATCCAGTAAATGTGACAAATGACTAATATCATCCATCTCCAAAACGTTAAAATTTCTTCGGAAATATAGCTGCCACCCAGAATTTATATCGCACTCTGCCACAGTACACTGCTTATTCAAGGAAATACTATACATAATGGGAAACTTTTCCATTAATCTTTGATCTTCTAACCACAAATCCGACCAAAATATAGAATTTTACACCCATTCCCCACCTGAATATGAAACTCAAGCCAAAATTTAACAATTTGTTTTGAACACCGCTAATAGATGGCCTAAAAATTTGTCCCAGGTGTCCAAAAATTTTCTTCACCATATTCTGAGATAATGATCTCTTTCCAAAATTCATCTCCATTTTCCTTGAATCTCCATAACTATTTAAATAACAAGTTCTTGTTATGAAACTTTAAATCCTTATCCCATCCCTCTTTACAAACAGACACTTCACAAGTGCATCTCAAACCCATGATGTGCGCCTGATTTACACATCACGTGTTGAGCTCTTATCACCAGACCGGGCAAGCCCTTCTACTTATGTGCCCATAATGTACACAGCATCATAAAAATGCCAATCAAAATTGAATATAAAATCTCCGGATAGATTCAAAGCAAAAGAATCCTACCCAAAGGATTAAATCCACCAAACCCATAGATTGATGTATTTCCTAGAGGGTCAAGTCAACTATCTTTATCTGACTTGGATAAAGCATAAATGAAACATAAAACCTCGGGTGACATGCTTAGAACACTCTAGATGAAACATCTCATGATTCACTATTCGGGTCAAGAAAGGAAAAGACATTTCTAATATTTCCAATAAGTTAATGATTATTGAAGGAAATATTTCCACTAAGTTACCAATCTATACAATTTGGTCAAATTAGAAAGGAGCATCAAACATGTGATTCTAGAAATACGGAATTTTTCTTCTCTTAATACACATTTGAGCAAGCAATCGACTCACAAAAGGAGAGCGCTCCTCAAATTCTACTATCAATAATTTATCGACAAACACGAGCAAAATCTTAAGAGAAATTACTGATCTTACTCACGATCAAATAACTAGAGAACCCCTAAGATTCAGAAGACTTTATGCAGGCAAACTTCATTATTAAATAACTCCGATTGTAGTCAGCAAACTCTGTTTCCTAACACGCAGTGGAAACCTAAAAATGACTAGAAACAAATGACACCAAAACTTCAAAATAAAGAATTGAACTGAAATTAAGTGAAGGTGCTTAAATTGGCAAATGAAAAGCATACATACGTCATTGTACACTTCAACTTTGACCATCAAAACCCAATATATTTCATCAATTATCCACCGATATGTATCATCGGCCTATTTGGAGTTTTGGCGAGATCAAACATCCCAGCATGAGAAGCTTTCTTCCTTTTGACCTGCAAATGACGAATGAATCAAAAGAAATGTCGATAGTAGTGTAAAAGTAGCATGAGTCTTAAATGTCAAACGATATGGAAAGAAGTCTGTCTTGTCCTGATGAAGGCATGACACAACAAAATAAGAGGAACAAAGGAAAAGGATACAAATGACAATTATGTAAGCAACAAATTGTGTTGGAATGGATTAGTTGCTACATACCGCTGCCCCAATGATCTCCCTGAGTTTATCATCACCCTCACCAAGACGAATAGGATCCCTCAAGCTCACCTGGAGAAAGCAAAAAAGAATAGAAAATAGTTGTAACACAAGGAAGCACATCCAATTCATAATCTACTACATACTTATGTCTAAGCCCTAGAACAATATCAAACAACAGAAAAAGGTAGAGACCATGAAATGAGTAGTTAATGAAGCTACAGTCTAATCTCTATGGAATTAAATCCATTGAATTAATATGAATGAATAAATAGAAGGCCTAAAACAAAAGATTCTAGGGAGTACTGACGGGACTAAGTATATGGAGAAATTTCTTCATTTACATCTTATGAGTGTCATGGTTTTCCTAACCAAATAATTCCTACTTGTTAACTCTTCAACCAATCAGGAGATGGAACAGGAATGAGGAAGGAGGCACTGATGCAGCTTTACTATTTGAAATGAGTTCCACAAATATGAAAAATATATATCTAGACGATAGGACAAACCTAGGGGTAAATTTTAGAGCAGTTTAAACTCCTTGCATGGAAATCCTACAAATCCCATGAGACAAGGAAAAGCGGACAGTCAAATCTTCATCCTCATGTTTTACAACTCCTCTCTTCCTAGGATATCCCTAGTAAATTGAATTGAACAATCAACTCCAGTAAATATCATAGTGGAAGAAAGACTGTCTTCCTCTTCTTCATTTTTTAACTAGGGAAATAGGGACTTGAGAGTGCAGATGGATTTTTTGGTAACAACAATTGTAATCCTTCTAGGTTTTTGGACACTTTACCCCTAGATTTGGCCTAAGACCATTAGTTTTCTAGTATACTAGTAGCACAAAAGTGAAAAACACCATATTCTCTCCCTTTTTTCTCATTTATTCTCTTGGTTGACTCGAATCCCTCAATTTATCTTCTTCATTATCTATCGGCAGCAGAATAAAAGTACCACACCAAGTTCCATCACTCCACTCCGCTTATTTGCTTTACTTATTTCTCTTCCCTTCCCAGCTACTATTCTTTCATCTCATGCATCTGGTGGTTGGAGGTCACTGCAAATTCCTTCTTCTTTCTCCCCTATCTTTCCCTCCTTGCTAAATTCACCAGTAAGAAAAACTATTAGACCAAAGTAATCAGGCTGATGAAGAAGAGGAAACAGCGAGAAGAGAAGAGAAGAGAAGAGAAAATAGAAGTATGGAGCTGGAAACGGGATTATGTAGCATTAGAGATGAAGAAGATATGACAAAGTAGAAACATCAGAACCTTATAGAGAAAACAAGTGTAGCGAAGACAAGAAACGTGTAGTATAGTAAACTTCTCCACCAGTGGAGGATCTAAAAACCTATTGTCACATTCTTGCCCAAAAAAGGACAAGGGAGCTACAAGTGTTTTTTTTGAAGTAGCAGGAGCTTGTGATCGGAGGAAAACAATACAAGGTGTGACGTACCCTAATTGAGATGACTCAACAACCTATGCAAGTTATCACAAATTTTAGACAAGAAGACAATTACCTCTGACGGACCGAAAAGGCAAACTTTAAAGTTTCCATCAGCTAAAAGTCGCAGTCTGTTACAACCAGCACAGAAATGCTCAGTCATTGATGTAATAAATGAAACAGAGCCTTGATGCCCATCTATCCGGAAATTCTTAGCTGTCTCTGTGGGATGATCTTGAATTCTCTGAAGCCCTGTAAATTTTTCAACCTGTTCAGTAACATTGAGTGACTTAGGTAATGTAAAAAACTGAATTAAAAGAGAAAGATCTGACAAGATCTACCATACCACTTTGTCCAACATTTCAGCATAAGGTACTAGCTTCTTGACATTCCAAACATTCCCATCAAACGGCATAAACTCAATAAACCGGACATTGATTGGCCTTTCGCGTGTCAAGTCAACGAAATCACAAATTTCATCATCATTGAATCCACGCATTACAACACAATTTACCTGTTTTGCAGCACACACCAAAATAAAACATAAATAATGTAACATGGAGCAGACTATCAGGCAGTGTTGAAGAACTTCTTTCGACAGAAGCTCGTTTTTCAAATCATGTCCTCAAAAAGATGTTCCATTCCATAGGTACAATCTGAAGAATCTCAAGCAAACGCTGCAGAATTTTCATAAATAAACTAGCCCTAAGAGCATCATCAGGAAGCAAAACAGGAGAGTGCTGCCTTAGTCCACTTTTTCAACTTTTCCTATTTAAAAAGTCAAACAAATCCTACTTTAACCATGATTTCTTAATTTCTTTTGTACTGGTTCTTTATTCTAAATTGGTAGTTTTAGTTTTTCCAGACAGAGTCTTTAAAACTCAACATTAGATGCAACAAATAAACTACAAATTCTGGTTCTAAACCAAAACTTGAACAAGCAAATCCTCAAGATTCAATTTTTTAGCTGACGCGGGAGGGAGTATCATTCTAGGGGGGCATAACATTATATAATCATGCTAGAGATAACTTACTTTGACAGGATTATAACCAAGCTTTACTGCAGCATCAATTGACTCCATTACTCTTCCATGCCCTTTGCGCCTAGTCATAAACTCAAATTTTGCTGGAACCAATGTGTCTAAGCTTATGTTCACCAGATTAAGTCCAGAGTCTTTCAGCTTTGGAAGTTTTTTTCCCAGAGTAATCCCATTTGTTGTCATCGCCAGGGTTTTGAGCCCCTTCAAGTTTGACAATTCTAAGCAAAGTTCTTCAATATCCTTCCTAATAGTTGGTTCCCCACCAGTCAAACGAATTTTATCCACTCCAGAGCTAACAAACAAACTTGCCAAGCGAACAATCTCCTCCCGAGATAGAAGTTGAGGGCTAGGAGTGAGTTCAACACCCTCAGCTGGCATACAGTAGTGGCACCGTAGATTACACCGTTCAGTCAATGATATTCTCAAATATGTGTGCATCCTTCCAAATGAATCGATCAACATGTCAGAAATAGCTCTATCTTTGGATGGATCTTCTGATAGTGTCTCGCATGAAGTTGAATACATCTTTGACAAGGACCCATTGTGATGACTAGCAGTTATATTTTGACCACTGCTGCTTGCAGATAGTAATGATGCTCTAGATGAAAAGCTAGCCTGTAGATTAACTATCAGTTAGATGCAGGTAAACAATTGAGGAATAGTTATATCTACATAAACAAATGGAGAAGAAAAGCAAAGGACCAAGAAAGAGGGCCTGGATGCTGGCAGCTGGAAATAAAATACATGTAGCTGTCCTTCCGTTTTCCTAAATGCCAAAAAAACAGGAGACATGTGAAACACCTCTGTTGGCTGCCTGAGTAGCTCAACTTGTCCATTACTTAACATCTCAATCATTGTTTTCCATATTGGCACAATTACTATTAATACGATGGTTGCAGCTTTCAGGAAGTCATCTGCTTCCAAGGAACAAAGAAGATATGTCTAGTTCACCCCTTTTTATTTTTATTGCTTCACATTCATGATTGAATTCAATTTATCAAAATCTTATCTATAAACAAAAATATAAATCCTTGAAATTTTCTGTGAAACAATCATTATTATTCTTTATATACATTTAAATGATGACTAATCAAACTCCATTTGTTTCTTCAAGACCTGTTGGTATGATACCAGGAAGCTCTGCAAAGCTCAAAGTTTTGGACCCTATCCATGTATGGTGTAGAGCGTGGAAGTGGTCTCAGAGGCCAGACCATCAACCTAGACTCACTGAGACATTTTTATCTTGGGTTATTTTTGTCTTTATCCAATTCAAGTATAAGAAGTGTTTTGGGTATCTTGAGATTAGAGAACTATTTTGACAGACAATCGAGTCTGTTGGTTCATGTTCAACTTCAGATTACATGTTTCCAAGGAATGCGATTTCCTGACGGTAATCTCCTTATTATATCTACAATCTTGGGTTCCACTTTGTCATTCTTCGGAAGGGATCGAGTTTGTACATTGATTGCTTCCTCAGACGCACATCCAAGTTCTAGACTCTTCTAGTTAAACTCTTTCAAACTATATATCGGTTACTCCTAATAGAAAATCATCTTAGTTTTTGCTTTCAATTGTTATTACTGTACATTCCATTGTCATGTATATCTCGAATTATATCACCTATGCTCATAGATTTTGTGCTCATAAAGCTGATCTGAACCGATGTCAGATCCTTCAAAGATACACTATTTTTGGAGGATCCGGCATGCGTCCATATATTTTTGAAGAGTCCCAGCAAACTAGAAGCTGCCCAGACTAGGTAGGTTGAGATTTAGCTTGTAAGTAGCCTTAGCAGAAGACTTTCTTAGCATGCAACGAGTCAACTGTGAAGTGTGGGCTTCTACAACTTCCAGAGGATGCCACATCCATGTCAATATGACGAATCATTGAGGAAATCATAGACAGGACAATAACCAAAGTGCTGCACGTGTTTTATTACAGTATTCTTCTTGTTTTCATCAACTAAGATATGCAAAGGTCTAATCCTGAATTTGAAAAACCTAAATAATTACTGCATACATGTCAATATGGTGAATCATTGAAGAAATCACAGCCATGAAATATCTGTAATCTCACTTTTTGGTGTGTCTGAAAGAGTTGTACATGCTTTATTGCAGAAAATGGAAAGGAAAATGAGGAACAGAATCAATTTCCTAACTAGAGAAACAATCCACAACAGATAAAGTGAATGCATCAAATATTTGTAAATCCCTTTAATCAAAAGAGTAAATTAGTGCACACAATCTAAAAAAACAGGTCGTAAAACATTCACCATGCTTTCGGCTTTCTGAGAAACATCATACCTGAACATGATCCATGTGTCACATTTAATGTGTGAGTAAGCATATCAACCAATAGAAGGAAAACAATAATGGTTATATTTCCAAATGCAGGTAGAAACTAAAGGTCTGTTAAACAAGGCAAATAATTTTCTCTTTCAAGAAGGACCTCATATGAAATCTACTCATAAGTAGCATAGAATTAGTTCACATAATTCGAGTTCCGAAACTCCAAATTTTATTACATCAAACTCACATGACCTCACTAAGTACAAATAGATCATGAAACAGTAATCAAACGGCGGATTCAGCGAAATCAGATAATTTAATTCAACAGCACAATACATACACGGCATACACGAACAATTAACAGTTGATTACTACAAAAAAAATACAGATGATGAGAAAGTCTCTGTATATTTTTTCTTCTGAAACCCTGTTCAAACGAAAATTGAACGAAGCAAGAGCGGATAAAGGTAAAAATAGAAGAACATACCGAGGTTAAGGAGTTGTGACGGAGATGCCAGTGGAAGAATCTGAAGATAGAAGGCCGCATTTGCAAAGAGCAGAGAATCCTGATCTTCGGTTGAATTTTGGATTAAAAAGGCCAGTAAGAGAGACGCCTCTACTGTTTCTCTATATTTGTAAATTTTGCGTCACCGCCAAGAGGATCTGTCTCTTGAGATACGCTCAAGGTCAACATTCACCATTTTCACTTTTCCATTCTTTTTTTCTCGACTAATTACACGACCTACTACTGCTAACGCACTTCGCACCACATTTTAAATGAGTTATATCGGCTTAAAATATTTAATTTAAACTTTTAAATAAATAAATATATATTCTATAATTAGTTTAATCAATCAACAATTTTGTCTTATTCCGCAAATTAGATTTTAATATTGTGAATAAACTTTATTCTTTAATAGTTCAAATCATAAATGCTATTAAAAAAAAAGAGATCTCAACTATTAAAGTGCAATAAAAAATACAAATTATATTAAGTTGAGAAATCTTTGTTATTCATTATTTGCATTGTCACTTGTCAGGATATTTTAAATCGTTATTAAATTAATGATAGTTTTTTAGAAAGTCATTTAAGTATTACAAAGTTAATCTGTTTTATTTTATAATTCAAAAATCATGTAATTATTGTTTCATATAAAAAGTCACTCAATCAATTAAAATAATTTCTTTAATTAAGTTTTTCTTAAATAGAATATTTATTTTAAATTATTTTAAAATAAGCTATCTATTTTAATCATTTTCTCGACTTATACCACTTCAATCAACATGCTAAACTTTTAAAATTACATGTCCAAAATTAATCTTTATCTCTTAAAATATTAAGCTATATGTACAATCACGTAAAAAAAAGACTTTCTAATTTTGATAACACAATTTACTTTAGCACTTAAATTACACGGGCTTTTAAATACCTCTAAACATCTTTGAAGTGAATTTTAATACATCCAAATAGCTGATGTGGCAAATCAAAAATATCATTTTGCGTAAAAAAAAGAATACTGAGACTCAATTTTTTTTTAGCCAATATCTTTCTTTCCTTTATCTTCCTCATATCCTACCACCTCCACCTCTTAGCCCACCAGACCCTTGATCTTCCTTAAACCCCACCATCCCTTCCTGCCCTCAACCATCACTTGCACCGCTTCTTTCTTCTTCTTGACCCCCCCCCCCCAACCTCTTTCCCCTTTTGTCAAAAACCCATCTTGACCCTATATCTCCTATTTGAACCCTCTTTCTTTTCTTCGGACTCATCGCTTCAAACACCACTTGCCTTGCCCTTTTCTTTTTCTTCTTCGTTAAACTTTTCATCTTTTTTCTCTTTCTCTGAAATACCCTCATTCCATCCCAAATTTATTTCGATCAGTAAAAGGGTGTAATGAACAGGAAAAAATAGAAAAGCCAATAATTTATTTTTGCTTCAAAATTATTATTTATTGCAGTGTTTGAAGGTGATGAACGTGAAATTTAAAAAATAAAAAAACTACAATTCCTTCATCTCCAATTAAATTTTCAGTTATTATTCATTATTTTGATTATGCGTCATGAAAATTGAATGTGTTTTTGTGAGAATAATTTTGAGATTATGGATCAATCTGACTAAGTTAGTTCAGTTTGCAATTGCGACTGAGTTTTTTTTTTTTTAACCAAAGGGGATTGTGACTGAGTTGAGAAAGAAGCACGATGTTCTTTTAAAAAAAAGAAAAGTGCTTTCTGAATTTGTGAATAAATAAAAAGAAACAAAAAAATAAATAAAAATTAAAATTTAAATAATGTTCTATGTGGCAATGATGTAGTACTGACATATCAATGATATGGTGTGTGTGGAATGCACTTGTCATTGTGAAATAAATTTATAATTTTAGGGGGGAAAATGCACAAGTACCCCCTCAACCTATGCCCGAAATCCCAGAGACACTTATACTATACTAAGGTCCTATTACCCCCCTGAACTTATTTTATAAGTAATTTTCTACCCCTTTTTAGCTTACGTGGTACTAGTTTGAAAAAAAAAATCAACCATCATTGGGCCCACAAGATAGAGCCACGTAGGCTAAAAAGGGGTAAAAAATTATTAATAAAATAAGTTCAGGGGGTAATAGGACCTTAATATAGTATAAGTGTGTCTCTGAGATTTCGGGCATAGGTTGAGGGGGTACTTGGGCATTATCCCATTTTAGGGTGATATTTATAGTTTCTTTAATCATGTTTAATAATTATTTCAAACTATTGATGTATTTTTATAATGTAATGTTATTAAATTATTATATATCGTAAATTAAAGATTTAAAGATTTATAGGGCTTACGCTCCACGTCTCGAGGCTTATGTCTCGCCTTATACTAAGTAAAATAACTTGTCTCACGCTCACATCTTTTAAAATACTGTGCTTGCTAATGATGATGTTGTATGTTGATATAGCAGCTAATGGTTATGATGATTGATAGTAAAAGTTGATGATTGTATTCTGAATAACAATTGGTTGAATAAAAGGTATATCAAGTAAGACAATGAATAATGACGTTGATTGATGACATATAATGGTGATCCTAATGTTGCTTCTTTGTTATGATTTGGGATTTTTATGGTTATTGGTGATAATTGAAAATGAGTGGTGATGACAATTGATAATAGTGATTATCAACAACAATGTTTATGTTATGGTGATTAGGAATATTTTCGATCAATTTAAACTCGTTATTAATCAAAATAAAAAACACTATAATTGAATACTTTAAAATTTGTTGGGAATAAGATTCCAAATTTGAAGGACAGAGCACCAAATCACTTGCACATGGCTAATGGCTTCTCTATCTTTATAGTTCATCACCAGAATAAGGAATCTGGTGCTTCGTCGTGGAATAATCATTCATTACTTGTATTTGTCCGCTTCACCAAATTGTAAAAGCATTCATTCTTATTTTTTTTTTCATTTTTATATATCATCGTCTACTTAATTTTTACAGTATTATGTTAATTTTACTTATGATAATAATTTGAATTTTAATATATGAATTTCACTCGTTATGAAGAATTAAATGACATAAACAACAAATAATACTTATTTATGTTTTCTGAATCATTTACTCAAAGATAAAGAAAGTACTCGAGATCTTTTCATGGTACCTTTACATAACTTGGTGGTTGTTATAGGGCAAGCATAAAATTTACAGATATGCATACTTTGTTTATTTTAAATTAATTAAAATTATGAGAAATTGTACATTATATTAGTAATATAATTCTCAAATGATAATTATTCACCATTATATCTTAAAGAAAATTTGGTTTCTCTCTCCTCCTTTCCATGTATGGTCTATGAAAATACATTTTTTAGATATTGAGACAATAGAAAGAGTTCGCAAAATAAGAAATTTCCCTTTTTAATTTCATTATTCATATGAGGATTTATTTAGTAAGAAAACAAAAAATTGAAGACAAAATCCTTTTGTTCAAAAAATTTGATCAAAATTTAGCTAAAATGGTATTTTACTTATGTTATGTTATCTTTTAAAATATTTTTATTTTTTTTAATTTTAAGACATTTTAATTAAACAATGAATAAATAATTTATTTTAAAATAAAAAATATTTTATTTTTTAAAAATTCTGATAACAAATATTCTGGCTATTTAACTTTACTCAAAATTTAATTTGAGTTAACTCTTTACTCCGTTAGCTTCGAGAATTGAAATTACATATTTTGTTTTATTCTGTCTGACCGCTTTCAACATAAAATTAATTCTTTTGTTGTTTCCTTTTTTGTGTTTTTTTGCTAGTACATTCATAACGAAACGATCAATATTTTATTATTTTAATTAACAAATGTAGTCACATCTAATCATTCAAAATAAGTGTTTTTTCTTTCTTCTACATAAGGAAGCCTAATATTATATTTCTTCGTTTTTAATTAATTATTTATTTATTTTAATTATTTTTAATTATTTATTTATTAAACCAATTAATAAATGACAATTTTTTTATCTATTATATTTTTAATTAATTGTTTTTTAAAAAATGTAGAATCTTTTGAAAATGTAGAGTATTTTATTTCATCAACTTCATAATTAATAGGGGTAAAATATCACCCACTATATTAATTATTATTTCTTAATAAGTGTATTAATTTAAAAACGAACTAGTGCTTAGGACCAAAATGAAGAATAATTAAGCTAAACAAAATGATCGAGTACACATATGATCATTTTAATGTGCCATAGATGCATTAATTCGTAGAAGGTTCAAGGTTGGCGTATAAACAATATTGTAGTTAACCTCACTAACACATGGCAAAAAGAAGTTTTGACGTTGCATTGTTTAAGTTGATGGATTGTTCTTTTGCATTTTTAAAAAAAATCAGAATAAGTATTTTTAATTTGTCATAAATAAATGCGAGAGAATATTTATGAAAAACTCATTATAAGGTTGAAAAATAAATAAATATTTTAGAGTAAGTACGAAGATATCGATTGAATGACCACATAAATTGTAAATAAGAGTATCATAGCCTATACGAATAGGACCAGTTTAGCTCCAAGAAAATCTTGGGAAAAACTTGAGAAATGATATTTGACAATATAACTTAGGCGAATATATTTGGCAAAAATGTCAAGTTCCCAAATACTAAAAGAAAAAATTAATATTTAGAATTTAAAAAAATTTCAAAAATTATCTAAACTTTTATGTTTTATAAAAAAATACCCATTATTTATAAGTTTCAACTAATATTTATCTATCCTATCTATCTATTACTCCTTTTATCTATTTCTACTATTTGATTTCTCTTATTTTGTCATAATAATAATAATAATAAGAAGTTTGGCACAGCCGCACCGGTCGTGCTTTGATTAATTAAAATGTTTCAAATGAGAGAATTGATGATTGAAAAATGAAAAGTCATAATTCTTTGTCGGATGGGGACATCCAAAAGTCACAATGTAGTGCTATTCTGGCGGCTAACCCGCAGCCTAAAAACACACATTATTTTTGCATTATTCATCATTTATTTTTTAATTTAATTTTCACAATGGAGTAGGTATGCCATTGTTTTGGCTCAAAAAAATAAAAAATTAAATCAAGAGAAAGTTATTACTTAAAATTTACTTTCATGCAACTAATGATTTTTTTAAAAAAAATTAGCTGCTTTTGATATTTTAAAGAAAATTTTTATAGTTTGTTGGAAATCTTCTTAGCTTTATTTTGCCTTTTCGACGCCTTCAATGTTTGAAGTCAAAAGAGCACTTGGATTATATAATTGTATCCTTGTGTCGATTATTGTTTATTTTTTATTTTTAAAGTTAAATTATAAAAATTTTAATTAATATTTTAAAATATATTTTTTAATTATATTGATATGTAAAAGAATTATAATTTTATAATATTTTTTATATAATTTATAAATATTTAAAATTTTTATTTAAAATATCAAATTAATATATTCTAATTTAATTTTAAAAATTAGTTAAATTTACTTTTAAAAAGCACAAAAATAAAAGTGGACGGAGAAAGTATATTTTTTCTTTTTAAGCCAAAAAACAGTTTTTTCTTTTTCGTGTAAAAAAAGAATACTCCAATCTAATAAAAACGAACCGCACAGGACTTTAAAGGAGCAAGTTCTTTTTCGTTCCATCAGCCTACTTGAGATCTATTCCCACTGCTAAAAGGTAAGCATCCTTCTTTTCAATCGCCATTTCCAGAATCTGTTCATTGAATTGATCTGCTTTTGCAATTTTATTGATAATATTAGCTGGTGATCTATTTCGACCTTTTTGAAATGCACGTTTTTATGGAATTTTATAATATTTTGTACTGGCGATTGTCTTGATGAATCATCTATAGATACTTGCGATTAATTTAACTTTGTGATGCAGTTATTTTTTTTTATTTTCGCGAGCAATGGTGTTCTACCGTAGCGTTTCGTTGCTGTCAAAGCTCCGCTCTCGAGCGGTGAGTTGCAAAGGAAAAAATTAATTGTTGTTCATGTGATGGATTAATGATTTGAATATTTTTTTTAAAAAAAAATTGGATTCCTTTTATTGAAGTATGTATATTCCTGATCTAAATTCAATTCATTATTGATACACAGGTCCAACAGTCAAATGTTAGCAATTCTGTCCGCTGGCTTCAAGTCCAAACCTCTTCTGGTCTTGTAAGTTCTAATGTCTCCCTCTGCGAAAAAATTTAATAAGCTCTTTGGCTACTTTGTGATTACATATTATTCAAAAACCAAGCTAGTTTGCATCAGTTGATTTTTAAAATAATCAATATTTTGAATGTCCAATCATTGCTTGTTGTGGAGTGACTTGATATCGGAAGGTCATAGGTGTTATTGTGTTTTTTCTACTGAAGCAGTTAATATTAATGATGTTAGAATATGAAAATTCTAGGTAGGATTTTATTTGGTGCACAGCTTCTTCAAATGTGTTTCCAAGACCAAAATCTGCCTGTGATAGGGTTGTCCTGAAGGATGGAGTAGCATGACTTCACAGGAAAAAACCCACTTTTGTACCTTTCCAGCATAGGCAGTCTTGTTTAGTAGGACAGATGGACAGGGATCCTATCTTTTATACCAATATGCAGACTCAGTTGAATTCCCAATCAGTACAAAAGCTGCCTGATTGGAAGTTCATGAGAAGAGTTTCGAAATTGTTGATTGAGAGGGAGATGACCCACCAAGCATCATGCCAAAAGCTTATTTTCTGTCTCCCAACAGAAAATAGGCGTCGCCTAGAAATCCTCTCTAAGTGAACTGATTGTTTTCCGTACATAGAATCCACAAGAGTTAGATGGGGACTTTGTTATGCATTGATTGAGAATCCCAAACTTGGTTTTTATGAGTTTTCTCCCCAGCGCTTGATCCTGCATTATGAATCTCGATCTCCATAACCATTTACGAAGTAGACTATCATTTTGAATTTTGAAGTTCGTTACTGCGAAACCACCAGCTTTGTTTTTGCTACTTTATAGTTGAAGTTATTATTTTTTCCTTTCATTTTTATTATCTGGATTTTCTGATCATTATCTGTGTATGAAATGGCGGTTTGAGCGTCTCTTAGTGTTTTAAAATTAATATCCCTACATCATTAAGCACCTGGGCTCTAGCTTATATAACATCCTAAATGAAAAGCTAGATTTTGCAGTGAAAACACTGCAGAGATACTATGGCGTCTGTTAAGATCTGACATCTTGTTAACAAAAATGACTCCCAAAATAGTGAAATTACTGTTTTTTCTTCGGTATGGCCTTCTTGGGTCAAGTTAATCTGCCACTTGACTAGTCTTGTGTCTTGACAGTGTGTAAGCAAGTTAATTTTGAGGATGCTTTTGGTGTTTACAAGCTAAATTATATGCTTGGCCAGCTAATTTTCTTCAAACTCTTGAAGGCGATGGCTCATGCTAGGTTGTAAACAGTCATAGGGCTCTCAGAGTGTTGCATTTTTGTCTCGGATTTTCAGATGTCACCTGATATTATTGCAAATTGGCTGGTCCAGTGAAGCACAAATCTCAAGTATTACTGTGTCCTTTATTTTGTGCGACACGTTGTTCGTGTTTATTGCTATACCACAGAGGAAAAATAGACAAGTGAGGATTACACATTTGCATTAAAACCTAGGCTAATTGCCATTGTGTGGTTGATTACTTACCTTCTTTCTTTTCGACTTTGATTTGTTATAGCCAGTCTACAAATTTCCACATGAACCTCTCCTGCCCTTTTTTGCTATTTTGTTTTTCTACGCCAGAGGACAAATTATTTAGGCAGGCGAGTATACAAACGATGTCTAATTTTAAAGTACCTTGTGAACTTGAAATGATAAATGCAAAATGTTTTACCCCTTCATCTTTTAATTAATTCTTACACTTCTTCTTAGTATTCCCATATAATTCAATTTATAATTTTCTTTGATATAGGATCTGCGTTCTGAGCTGCAAGAATTGATTCCTGAACAACAGGTATATGTAGATTCATTTCTTACCGCTTTAGTTCCCTTTGATTCCAGAGCTTAAGTTTGTGTACACTGGGGCTTTACTTCACAGTTTCTACTTTTCCCCTAAACTACACGGGAGAATGTTTCAACCATAACATGTTTTTTCGCTCTTTTCATGAAAATTTTCTATATAGAAAAAAAAGGTCTCATGTTTTGTATACACTGAGAGGGGACTTCATGAAGTTGTGAGATGTGAGATCATTATCATGTGATATATGTATAATTCTGATTCTCTAATTCTTGTGATTATTTTCTTTTTTTCATTAGGATCGCCTGAAAAAGATCAAGTCAGAATATGGAAAGGTTCAATTGGGGAACATCACAGTTGATATGGTAACAGAAGTTTTAGTTAAAACATAAGTTTGGGAATATGCTGTAAATCTGGAGTGACATTTTTTCAATTTGAAAGGTTCTTGGTGGAATGAGAGGAATGACAGGATTACTGTGGGAAACCTCATTACTTGACCCTGATGAGGTTACATTCTGCCTAATCTGTATCCTATAATGAATGCAAGTCAATCACAAAATCATATTAATTTCTGTGATTGCTGTCACGTCATTCATTACCTTTACTATATTCTTTCAGGGAATTCGCTTCCGGGGGTTGTCTATACCTGAATGCCAAAAGGTATTACCTGCAGCAAAGCCTGGGGGTGAGCCCTTGCCTGAAGGTCTTCTCTGGCTTCTTTTAACAGGAAAGGTGAGTGAGTTCTTGAGTGCCTAATTTACCCTATCACATAGGAAATTTGAAATAACATCCATTTGAACTGCTTCACGAAGTATGAATTTTTAAGGCACTTCAAAGATTCTCTGTTTAACAGCTCTTAAGCCCTGAGTTTGGACTGAGTTGCCCCTTCTGTACAAGTAGATTTCTTTTTCTCATGCACACGAAGCCGGACCTACTCTAGTTATATAATATTGCAATTGTTCAAAACTGAGTATGATTTGTCTAGAAAAATTGCTATAGCAGTCCTTGAGGTGGTTATTATACATGCTTAGATTTGAAGTCTATACTTATCTTCTCTCTCATACTCTTGTGAAGGTGCCATCAAAAGAGCAAGTGAATTCATTGTCTCAGGAATTGCGGAGTCGGGCTACTATCCCTGGTATGTAGTTGTCCTATTGTATTTTCTTGTTCATTTTTTATGAGTGCTGCTAGTCTATGACTTCTACAGTATAATGAAACTCCTTAAATTTGAACCTTTTTTATTATAAATTTAGTTGCATAATATTCATTTTACTAAAAATATTCATTCATCGCACCACTTGATGCTTTTCCTTTTCTGAGGTTTTATCAGTAACTTTATTGCTGCAGATCATGTATACAAAACTATTGATGCCTTACCAGTCACAGCTCATCCAATGACCCAGTTTGCTACTGGAGTCATGGCTCTTCAGGTGAAATTTGAATTTTTTAATTCTCTGTTTCTGCTTTAAGTAATTTCCAAAATATCATGCATTCACAATTAAACGTAGATCCTTTGATTTGATTCTGACCTTTCTGATCTTCACTACGAACACTCGATCTTCACAACAGACGATTTGGGTGCTTCTCAACAAAATATAGGGTGTGAAGTTGGTTAACCTTCTGCTGTAATGTTTTATTTGATGCGCCTGGACCTATTGACTTGGTGAACTTGGAATCTGTAGCTACACTTAGTATGTACTAAATTTTTTGGTGACTTGTCGTGTAATCAAGTATAGCTTGTCCCTTCTTCCATTGATATTGTTCCACCTGCGAAAGACCGAACTAATCATACTTTCATCGCTTTTAAGTGAGTTTTGGGAGATTTAAGTAGGTGTTTTGGACATGATTTGGTTGAGATTTGAAAAATGTTGTATTTTGAGTTGAAGTTGAAAAAGGTATTGGGAGGTTGAAGTTGTGATTGGACATCAACATACAGTTGAAATTTGTGAGTGAATTTGGAAAGCCTAAAAATTATTTTTTTTTAAAACCTCAAATTCTATATTTCAAGTTTGAAGAGTTATTCAAAATAATCTCCAAATATTATTTCAAATATTTGAAATCTTATCTATGGCTAAATGGTTCCTAAGTGCTTTGGGGTGGCCCAATGGTTTGGGCTTGGGACTTCCATGTTGAAGGTCTCAAGTTCGAAACCCCTTGCCAGCGAAGCAAAGGGTTCGCCTTCTGGGTCGAGCTCGTCACACTGGGCTTGCCTAGTGCGGGTTACCTCACGTGTGTGGTTTACGAGCTATTTCATAGAAGTGAGAGAATTACCCTTTGCGCAGCCAAAGAGCTGCTGCTGCGGGTTTCCCTTGTCAAAAAAAAAAAAAAGCAAAAAAGAAAGAGATATATAGCATCATGAAGCAGCTCTGAGGGTTGATTCTGTTGTCTTACTGTTTTGTGGATCTTTGAGAACCTTGGAATTAAAAGATGATAGAAGGAATCTAATCTGTATTTAGCTCAAGAAAATGGTGGGTGGTTTTGTCTGTTGCAGTCTTATTAGGTGATTTCAACCACCAATTCGCTACCTTGTTTTCTCTGTAGGTTCAAAGTGAATTTCAAAAGGCATACGAGAAAGGGATTCACAAATCAAAGTAAGCCTTGTCAAAGTCATCTCTTGAAGCTGGTTATTTAATTTCCAGGAAAACACTAACAATGTTGTGTCATTAGGTTTTGGGAACCAACATATGAGGATTCCATGAATCTGATTGCTCAAGTTCCACTTGTTGCTGCTTATGTTTATCGCAGGTCAGATAATAGTATGGTGTTTACCAGTTCTTATTTTCGTATTCTCTTTTATCCGCATATATGTTGCACTTGGAAGAAGATAATTTTCTAATCTGATTTCTCTGCTTAGTAGCTTTCTGTTATTGGGTTTTACTTACATGGAAATTGGTCTTTGAAACTGTGCAAACTGATCCTTTTGTTTGCACTTGAAGGATGTACAAGAATGGCGACACTATACCTAAGGATGAATCCCTGGATTATGGTGCAAATTTTGCTCACATGCTTGGTTTCAGTAGCTCTGAAATGCATGAACTTATGAGGCTCTATGTCACAATACACAGGTTAATTTGAGTCCTGAATTATTATAACTATTTTATGATACCCTCTTTCTGAGTATTTAACGTCTTTCCTGGCAACCAGGATTTCCAGTCGCATGCATTTTATAACCAGTTGGCATTGATTTTGTTGTGTTGCAGTGATCATGAAGGTGGTAATGTCAGTGCTCACACTGGTCACTTGGTGCGTACTTTACCTCACTCTGTGGTTTATGGATAAACTAAGTGTTTACTAGTGGTCTTAACTCTCAACTAAGTGTTTCCAATAGCTGAAGCCTTGTTTTTGTCCATGTTTTTTCATAAGTCAACATTCTATGGTCAGGTTTTTCAGTAGCACTAATTGTACTTTAATTCAGGTTGCTAGTGCTTTGTCGGATCCTTACCTCTCCTTTGCTGCTGCTTTGAATGGTTTAGCCGGACCACTTCATGGTTTAGCCAATCAGGTGCTTTGTCTGCTTTACAGTTGTTGTTTCTTCTGTACTGCTTTGATTGCACACTAGGTATTTCCCTTGCTGTAATTTCTATTGTCATCTGTGTATTAATATTCATCCCCATTGCCCAAGGCTCAAATAAATGGAGAGGTGAGAATCTGAAACGAAATGATGTGCGATTTAAGTTGGAAAAAGATATGTGATATTCCAATGAGCCTGGAAGTCAAAACTTTTAGTTACTAAGATAAACAAGCTCTATTCTCTAACTAATATTCTTCACAATTAACATGCCATTGTTGGTGCTGCACCATATGCCTCAATTAACAATTTTTCATCTACAATATGAATAAAAAACCAAAACGGACTCTATAATTTGATGGAAAAAACTCTGCTTATTTGGCCAGCTGTTTAGTAAATTTATTCACTCGTCCAAATAAATTCCATTCATTTATCATATGGTCCAATAATTTAAGTAATCTTTCCTCCCTCATTTAAAGATTATGTTTGTTTCTGTTACCTATGTTACACAATGACATAAATGTTTCATCAGTCCAGATGGTATGTCTTTTTGTCTGCTTCTATCAAATTCAGAAATTTCCAGCAAACAGCAGTTGATTAGATATAGTTTTAGTGTATTATTAATTATATATGCATGCTGTATCTGCTGAATGATTTAAGTTTACCCAGCTGCCACTTTCTGCTTTGCGATCAGGAAGTTTTGCTATGGATAAAATCTGTTGTAGAAGAATGTGGGGAGAACATTTCCAAAGAGCAGTTGAAAGACTACGTTTGGAAAACATTGAACAGTGGCAAGGTAGTACTTACGTTCTCTGCATATTTCTATGTGACTCTGCTAATTTTATTTTTTAACCAATTGGAGCTCACTTTAGATGAAAAGTTTGACTTGCCATCACATGTTACTAAGGTTCAAAGAGTTCATTCTCCGTCAGCGTCATTTTTATATTTCATACAGTCTTCAAAAATATCAAATGATTATCACATTCTATTTGTCTCGCCGACTGCTCTTCTCATCAGGGTTACTGAACTTTACTCCTCACTTGACTTTGTCTCAAACAAAACCTTGTTTTTAAGCTTTTATTCTTCATATCTTAATGTGTTGACTATTGAGTCTTTTAAAAGTTATTCTCTCTCTCTCTCTCTCTCTCGCTATATATGTGTGTGTTTGCGTTGTATGTATATATATTATACATGTGTATGTATGTATATATGTTCAACGTAGTCTCTTTCTCCGCCTCTGTCTGTTTGTCTCTCTCTCTCCCCCTCTTTCTAGGAGTTTAGATGTTGGTTGAGTAGATGATAGAGAACTTTATAGTCACGATCCCATATTGCCGAGCTTGAAATGCTCTGTCGTTCTCAAATTGCAGGTTGTCCCTGGTTTTGGACATGGAGTTCTGCGAAAGACTGATCCAAGATATACATGCCAGAGAGAGTTCGCTATGAAGCATTTGCCCGAAGATCCACTGTTTCAACTGGTGAGTTCTTAGAAGCCTGAAGCTGTACATTGATGATACTCCTTGATTCAATGTGTTTGATCTTGGCTTTTCGTTCTTGCAGGTTTCAAAACTCTACGAAGTTGTTCCTCCTGTTCTTACAGAACTTGGCAAAGTAAATCTTTCATTTACATTGTTACTGATATTGCTTTAGCCTGTAATAGCAGTTTAGCATGATTGTTTGTACGTCTTTTTTTTTTTTCTCATTTGGAGGAAGGGATCGGCATTCAAGTTTTACTAATTACCCAAAATATCCACTAAGATGATTGACTTAAATTTTTGGAAGAACTTAAAATATGGATTAAGATTTTGGAAGAACTTAAGTGCATCTTTCAGGTTGTTAGGAAATTATCTCTTTTTACGCATGTCTGTCGGTCGAAAATGGGATTTTGTGAGGCATTGGTACCTTATCAATTGTATGTAAGATTTTCCCCTAATCTCAGTAGTCATTCTGATTCTCTCAGAATCATTGTATGATCTCTCAGATTTTTCCTCAGCCTTCTTATTTCATATGGAACTTCCATGAACTCTAATTATGCTTTGTTTTCTGATCATCCCATAAGCGGTTGTCTTCTTTTGTTGATACTCTTTCTGAGCTGCTATACATTTGGCATATCATGTCTCTGTAGGCAGAATGCTTTTGTTCATTGACTGGGGATTCTTTTGCAGGTTAAAAACCCTTGGCCAAATGTTGATGCCCACAGTGGTGTGTTGTTGAACTATTATGGTTTAACTGAAGCAAGGTATGACAGATTCATATTGCTCATAGAATTGACTATGAGAATGGATCAAAAAAACTGATTTCTTCCTTGGATTTTTTCTCGTACAGATATTATACTGTCCTCTTTGGCGTATCAAGAGCTCTTGGCATTTGCTCTCAGGTACTTTCCACTCTGGTTATTTTTTAGTGGTGCTTTCTCTAGTCTTTCTGTCTACTAATACTTCATCTTTACAGCTAATTTGGGACCGAGCTCTTGGATTGCCGCTAGAGAGGCCAAAGAGTGTCACAATGGAGTGGCTTGAGAACCAGTGCAAGAAAGCATGAATTGTTTGAAATCTCGGCGAGCATGAAACACAATGTATAATCTTTATGAATAATTGCTTGGCAAAGCACTCCTTTATTGGGGACAAGATAGGTCGTAGCATGGTTAACGACTTCAGTTCAAACTTCACTGAATTTGTGTGAATTGTATGGTTTCTAGAGCCTTGTCCCTGAATTTTGAACTTAGTGTAGTGGATTCATTTTTCTTCTTTCCGAATTCCTCACACGCTGATCCAGCATGTAAAAATAATAGGTCGATGCTATTAATCGTATTCTTGGTTGCCATTACACTTGTGATGAGTTCCTTTTGCTTGAAACTTAGTAATCCGTTG
Source organism: Solanum pennellii (assembly GCF_001406875.1). Lineage (NCBI taxonomy): Eukaryota > Viridiplantae > Streptophyta > Magnoliopsida > Solanales > Solanaceae > Solanum > Solanum pennellii. The sequence continues at coordinate 91,047,983 of NC_028637.1, forward strand.
ATTCCCGCAATAAACTATAATTGTGTAGTTTCTTAAATTTGCTAGTTCTTGCAGTCGCATGTTTGCAATTCCAATATCTGATGATATTATGAACTGTATCTGCTATGGCTAGCTAGGCGTATTTCTTCCTATTCCTTTGTGTGCCACCTTCAATTTTTTTGTTTCTTTTGCAAATTTATACCTCAATTACTGGGTGTTCTCTTTGCCTATCTAATTTACCACTATTTATTATGTGTTTATACTTAAAACAAACTAATAAAGTATTGATGGTATGTTTACCTATCTAAAGTATCACTATAACCTTTTCCATATCCACTCAAAATTGGCCGTAATCTAATTTAGGTATTGCTAATCCAATGCCATCACTTTATGAGTCTTTTAAAAAACATATCGTGTTGAAATCTTCAGGATAAGTAGTGAATAAATTGACGTGCAAGTTAGTAGTAGTTTTCTTAGTCATATTTTCCTAAATAAAATAATTCAGTGGTCATTTTTTTTTCTTAGAGAGAACTAACTATCAACTTGTTTTAATATTTTGCGTGCACCAGATGTTCTCTTCTTTTTCCCTTTCCCAATAAAGTACGTCCCTGAAATTTTTTTGGTGAAGCCTAGGAGTTCTATGAAATTACTCCAAATAAAAAATTGTCAATAAATTCACATCTAATTGACTCAGAAAGACTCAAAAAGCCATGGTTGAATCACCACAATAGTGACAAATTTTAATTTGTGCTCTGCTATTTCTATCTCAATTCATGTGATTTTTTTTAATTCAAAAAGAAATAATAAGTTTGATATTTATAAAAAATTTAATATCAAATTCTTATTTATTATTAAAAAAATCATTTGTAATTATACAAATGTGAAAAAATAATTTAGCATAAGATTCAAGTTTTATTTTTCTAGAAAACTCAATATGTATTAAAATAGTATCACAAAAATTAAGATAAAAATACTATGTACTATTTTATTAAAAGAGTTAATAAATGACAAACGGCATTGACTTCAACAAACCCAAAATAATAATTGATAGAATGACTCATCTCGTCGAGTGATTATGTTTTGATTATCGGAGATGTGGGCCCTGATTTTGGTTTGGCTGGACATAAAGATTGGTTGGTACGATAGAAATTGGATTTAATTTTGGTTTAATACATAGATAGCTATTTTAATTTAATAAAAATTACATACATACATAATTTAAGATATATAATTTCTAAAAGTTTCTATTATTTTAAAGAATTACAAAAATTTCCTCTCAGATACATCCCTCATAAAGTAATGTGTCATTTGCAATGTATCCGAGAACATTGAAAAAATCAGAATTTTTCTATTTTGAAAAACTTACGGAATAGAATGTAATTAACCCTCAAATATATGAGATTTCTCTAAGTTATATTTAAATTTATTAACATATTTCATTTAGATTCGAACTTATATTCTAATTGAATCCCTATTCTTAAATAATCGATTCAATCAGATATTTTCTATTTAAAATTTTGAAAAAGTTTTGCACTTGTTTTTTCTGTCTATTAGTAGTTAATTTAATTATATAAAATATATCATGTCTTAAATATGCGCATTAACACATGATGCTTTGCGGCTTATCGATACAAATGCTGAATTACGTAATAGACAATAAAAACATACGAAAAAAAGAGAGAGGAAATTGAACATAACGTCTAATTGGAACATTTTGTTAGATACTAAGATGTTCCATTAGACCATATTTAGTTTGAATACCTAAATAAAATATTGTGACAAGTTTAAAAGATTGATGGCATAATAAATTTTTAGGTTTTAATATCTTGCATTTTTTCTGAATGGAAACGTAGAGAGAGATGATGTGTTATTATACGATATGTCATTAAAAATATATTTCTACAGATAAAGTAGGTCATTCAAGCTCGATTATAGTAGTATGTTTATCGAAAATCAATAAAAAAATGAGATAGAATAAAGATCTATTCTACTTTAATCAAAGGTTTATGTTTAAACACTTAATACAAAAATGAATTATGTTAAAGAATATTTTTAAAAATAAATCTGAATTAGCTGAGACCTCGATAAGAATATGGAATAAAGTATGGGAAGAAAAACAAATATGCCCACTTGAATTATTATTTGTACAAATATGTCGGACCAAAGGACCTCTCTATGTCTTTTTTTTTTTTTATAAATAACCGCGTTGATGTTTTCCTTTTTTTTTATACACAGTATCTGTTGGGCAGCTCTTATCTTGTGAGTGAACATCACCCTACCACTATCTCTCTCTTTTCATGTGTCACTGTCTTTCTTCTGCTCTGTAGTAACACTTCCAACACTCACCACAGAAACTAATTTACTACTGTACAAACATTATTTGTCTTCTATTGGTGCGGAGTTACAAGAATTTCATTTCTCGGTATCATCATAAGTCACTTTTCTCTTCACTCTGCTTAAAATCCGGCAAAATTTTCATCTTCTTGAAACACCCTTTTCAAGAAAGTGCTCTGTTCTTTGTCCTGTTTGATTAACTGTTCAAGAAAGTAAGAATAATAAAGTTTCGGAATAAAGTTAGTGGTTCTTTTTTTTTGTTTTGATCACGGAAAAAGTTGTCTTTTTATGATATTCAAGAAGTTAGTTAAGGGTTTTGAGAATTTCTTGAAGTTTCGGAATTTTGTTGTTTGGGGTTCTTGAATTGGTTTTTCTTTTCTTGCTATGCTGGTTTGTTGGAAATTTGGGTTTGTCTTGATATAGTTAACGAGAAAGGAGGATTATGGAGTTGCTGTGGTTTATCAAGAGACAGCAGTGAAGTGTAGGACTGTTGGTGAGGTATTTTGGTATGTTTACTGGTTTCCTTTACTTCTGAAATTTGATTTTTCACTTGTTTCTTGAATGCCAAGATATGTAATCAAGTAGGTGCCTTTGTTCTCATTCTCAGTTTTTTTCAGTAATGGTTAAGGGGTTTCTATGTTATGGATGGGGTCACTATCTTTTTGTTGTGTAGGGTTGGTTGCTGCTCAGCACAGTCTTTTCAATATCTTTTTTGACAGGTAAAGTTAGAGGAAGTTGCAATTGAGCTTTGAGGGCTCAAAGTAAAATGGCTTACCAGAGGAAGGGATCTGATCTGCAGCCGCAGAGGCGTATTCTGCGGACGCAGACTGCTGGTAATTTAGGGGAGTCAATGATGGACAGTGAAGTAGTACCATCATCTCTAAGTGAAATTGCACCCATTCTTCGTGTTGCCAATGAGGTCGAGCCCAGCAATCCCAGGGTAGCTTATCTATGTAAGTGATACCTGCCAACTTTTGGTGCTGAAGAACATGAACTTAGATTTTTGCTCATATTTATTTATCAAGTATATTTGTCAAAATTTTTGCTCCTAAAATATGTTAGAATTTGGCATGTAGTTTGAAATGTATGTATAGTCAAGCAGACTACAGAAACTTGAGTCAATGGAGGTTCTCTGTATTGTGTTTTTACAAATTTATGCTGTCTTTTCACTCTGCTCCTTTTGTGAGCAACTGTGAGAAATGTGGTAGAGGTGACAAGTAGGTTGAACAACTTAATTTTATATATTAAGATGAAGTTGTTCTCATAGGCTTAAAAAGGAAGTCAAGAACATTTTGCCTATACTATAATATAATTGAAGCTAAATATCATGATAAATACTGGATTACTCCATTTCCTGGCTGCATGATCAATTGATGGTCAACTAATAGTTAGTTATCTTCTTTCTTCAATCAACATAACTCTTCTGCTCAGTAATTAGCATCTTTAGGATGCCTTTACCCTCCAATGCAACCAAAGATCCTCTTTCCTTTGCTTTTAGTAGTGGTGAAGGAAATGATACCCTGCATATTGTGCAACTACCTGATGCAGTTTGTCTCCTGCAATCAAATCAGGTCGATTCTATGCCTTTGAAAAAGCTCACAGGTTAGATCCAACATCAAGTGGACGTGGAGTTCGCCAGTTCAAAACATCCCTTCTTCAACGGTTAGAAAAGGTAAACTGTTTTATACCACCACTATTGATATGCTTGTCATGGTATATGTTTAATATGGTGATGTTTCAAATTAATATCTTTTGTGTGCCGGTATTAGTCAATCATATTGGTGTGATTTAGATTTCTGTGAAGCTTTATTCTTATACTATATGGAGGGAAAAAGTGGAGAGATAGCAGTCTTCAAATGCAAAGTCAGTAGCACATAAGCATATTAGTAGAACCATATGTGAACACAAAATGGAGCAATCTTTCTTGGCTTTTCCAGATGATCAAGAAAACCTTATCTATATGTGGTATATAATGTAGTCACGTTCAATAGGTACAACACATTTAACATAAGTTATAGTTGAAGGAATAGGTAGATTAAAAGAAGATTGAGAAGGGGTGACAGTGAGGAAGAAGAGATATTGAAAGCCATGAGAAGCTGCAAGTGTTTAGCCTAAGGTTACTCGCGACAAATATTTATCTAGAAACTGTCTACATAGTTGATTCAGTGGGGTGATCATTGGACATCTGCTCATGCTATCATCCAAACTTCAGTCTTAAACATGAACAATTGGGTTGTCCACTAAAATCTTTGATCCAGTATTTTTGGGGTTTATTTGGCTTCAGTCACCCTGTTGGTACCCTATTTTTTCTGTGCTTCCATCACTTTTAGGGGTTCTAAAATATCAATGTGTACATTGAGGAACTTTGTTTATTTTCACATTTTTGCAGGAAAATGAAACAACCCTAGCTGGAAGGACAAAAAGTGATGCTCGTGAAATGCAGAGTTTCTACCAGCATTACTATAGGAAGTATATTCAGGCTTTGCAGAATGCTGCTGATAAAGCTGATCGGTATATTCAATACTGAGGCTGCCTACTTTATTTTGCTGTTAGATTTTCTTCATGCTGATTCTTTGTGGACGTTTCTCTGTGTGCTTTCTTTTAGCGCACGACTTACAAAAGCATACCAAACAGCTGCTGTGCTTTTTGAGGTCTTGAAAGCTGTTAACCTGACAGAAGCTGTGGAAGTGTCTGACGAGGTAGGCTAGATTTTTCAAATATGTTTTTCTAATCTATTCAAGTTGCTATAGGTATATAGGGCTCCCAATTACCTCTTTGCCAATAGAGATATTGTTGTTAGAAGTGGATGTGTTATGTATATGCCTCAGCTCCTTGTCTAGCTTCCTGGCTTATCCTCTACTTTATATGCATTTCACATGTAGATTTTGGAAGCTCATACAAAGGTTGCCGAGAAGACTGAGATACTAGTTCCATATAATATACTTCCACTTGATCCTGATAGTTCAAATCAAGCAATTATGAGATATCCTGAGGTTGGGTTCTAGTCCCTTTTCGTGTTTTCTAGACTTTACTTTGATGATGCTTCTTTCATATGCTTTTCTTACATTTATCGTAGATTCAAGCTACTGTCACTGCTCTTCGCAATACAAGAGGTCTTCCATGGCCAAAAAACCATAAGAAGAAAGTTGATGAAGATATTCTGGACTGGCTTCAAGCTATGTTTGGTTTTCAGGTGTAGTTTTCTATAATATTCTGGGAACACACACCAGATGAGTTATGTAAACAGTATGAGTTTCTGTGTTTCACAATGTTATTTTGTAATTGGAATTGACAAGCAGAAAGATAATGTGGCGAATCAGCGGGAGCATCTGATTCTGTTGTTGGCTAATGTCCACATCCGACAATTTCCAAAGCTTGATCAACAACCAAAGGTTATTCTTTGTCATCCATTTCACATCAAATTGCACTTTTATCTCTTTGTTTCTGTTTTTGACGTTGACATCTACATCACTCTCACTAGCTGGATGACCTGGCACTTACTGATGTTATGAAGAAACTTTTCAAAAACTACAAAAAATGGTGCAAGTATCTTGGTCGCAAGAGCAGTCTTTGGTGAGCTGATCTCCTTTTTTATCAATCAGTTCATATTGAGTTGTTTACTAGTACTGGCAGCTCTGTTAATTGTTAGAATAGGAATAAATATTTCTTACTTAGAATAGGAATTAGAATAGGAATAAGAATAGGAATTCTAGTTGGAAAAGGTTGCCAATGTAGTGTCTATAAATAGGGTCTTCATGTAACAATTTAGATGCGCAATTCAATAATATTTTCTCCATTATTTCTCACATGGTGTCAGAGCATTGGTGAGAAACAAACAATTCAATTTCTGGTGACGTTTCCGGTGACGTTTGGGACTGATTTTATCATTTTTTATTCACCAAACATCTTGTCCATACACTCCTCAACAAAATGGTGTCGCAGAAAGAAATAATAGGCATCTCATAGAGATTGCTCGCACTCTCCTCATTGAATCCCATGTTCCGCTGAGTTTTTGGGGCGATGCAGTCCTTTCCGCTTGTTATTTAATTAACAGAATGCCCTCTTCTTCTATTCAGAATCAGGTTCCACATTCCATACTGTTTCCTCAGTCACATCTCTATCCTATCCCCCCTCGTGTCTTTGGGAGCACATGCTTTGTTCATAATTTAGCCCCTAGAAAAAGATAAATTAGCTCCTCGTGCCCTCAAATGTGTCTTTCTTGGTTACTCTAGAGTTCAAAAAGGGTATCGTTGTTATTTACATGATCTTTATCGATACCTTATGTCCGCTGATGTTACATTTTTTGAGTCTCAGCCTTACTATACATCTTCTGATCATACTGATGTCTCTATGGTCTTACCCACACCTCAAGTTTTACCTGTGCCAACCTTTGAGGGATCTACAGTTACGTCTACATCTCCAGTTGCAGTGCCACCACTACTAACTTATCATCGTCGTCCACGTCCAACCCTAGTCCCAGATGATTCATGTTATGCGCCAGACCCTGCTCCTATTGCGGACTTGCCTCTACCTAGGCCACCGCTTGCACTTCAAAAAGGTATACGATCTACTCGAAATACTAACCCGCATTATACCTTCTTAAGTTATCACCGTCTATCATCACTCCATTATGCCTTTGTGTCGTCTTTGTCCTCTGTTTCCATTCCTAAGACTACAGGTGAAGCACTTTCTAATTTTGGATGGAGGCAGGCTATGGTTGATGAGATGTCTGCTTTACATAAGAGTGGTACTTGGGAGCTTGTCTCCCTTCCTGCAGGTAAATCCACTGTCGGTTGTCGTTGGGTTTATGCAGTCAAAATTGGTCTAGATGGTCAGGTTGATCGACTTAAGGCTCGCCTTGTCGCCAAAGGGTATACTCAGATATTTGGGCTAGATTATAGTGACACTTTCGCTCTTGTGGCTAAAATAGCATCTGTTCGTCTTTTTCTATCTATGGCTGCCGTTCGTCATTGGCCTCTTTATCAGTTGGACAAAGATTTTTTTTCTGCATGGTGATATTGAGGAAGAAGTCTATATGGAGCAACCACCTGGTTTTGTATGTCGATTGCGTAGGTCACTCTATGGTCTGAAAAAGTCTCCTCAAGCTTGGTTTGGGAAGTTCAGCACAATAATTCAGGAGTTTGGCATGACTCGTAGTGGAGCTGATCACTCTGTGTTTTATCGACATTCTGCACCCGGTCGATGTATCTATTTGGTTGTTTATGTTGATGATATTGTTATCACCGGTAATGATCAAGATGGTATCACCGATTTAAAGCAACATCTTTTTAAGCACTTTCAGACTAAAGTCCTTGGCAGATTGAAGTATTTTCTAGGTATTGAGGTTGCTCTGTCTAGATCAGACATTGTTATCTCTCAACGCAAGTATGCCTTAGACATTCTTGAGGAGACAGGAATGATGGGATGTAGACCTATTGACACTTCGATGGATCCGATGTTAAGCTTCTTCCGGACAAAGGGAGCCACTTAGTAATCCTGAAAGATATAGACGACTTGTTGGAAAGTTGAATTATCTCACAGTGATTAGACCAGACATCTCCTTTCCCGTGAGTGTTGTAAGTCAGTTTATGACTTCCCCTTGTGATAGTCATTGGGAAGCAGTTGTTCGTATTCTTCGATATATAAAGTCAGCCCCCGACAAAGGACTACTCTTTGAGGATCAAGGTCATGAGCATATCATTGGATATACAGACGCTGATTGGGCAGGATCACCCTCTGACAGACGTTCGACATCCGGATATTGTGTTTTAGTTGGAGGTAATTTGGTGTCTTGGAAGAGTAAGAAACAAAATGTGGTTGCTCGATCTAGTGTAGAATCTCGAGCAATGGCGACAGCAACTTGTGAGTTAGTTTGGCTCAAACAGTTACTGGGAGAAGTAAAATTTGGATTGATCAGATGGAACTTGTGTGTGATAATCAAGCGACTCTTCATATCGCATCAAATCCAGTGTTTCATGAAAGAACTAAGCATATTGAGATTGACTGTCACTTTGTCAGAGAAAAGATACTCTTAGGAGATATTGTTACAAAATTTGTGAAGTCAAATGATCAGCTTGCAGATATGTTCACTAAGTCTCTCACATGTTCTCGTGTTAATACATCTGTAACAAGCTAGGTGCATATAATTTGTATGCACCAGCTTGAGGGGGAGTGTTAGAATAGGAATAAGTACTTCTTACTTAGAATAGGAATTAGAATAGGAATAAGAATAGGAATTCTAGTTGGAAAAGGTTGCCAATGTAGTGTCTATAAATAGGGTCTTCATGTAACAATTTAGATGCGCAATTCAATAATATTTTCTCCATTATTTCTCACATTAATTGTCAAGTCATGCAGTTGCAAACTAAGTTGCTTGGACTCTTCACTTTTGGTGCCGCACCCGTGTTCAAATGGCCTAGGTGTCGTATGCATACCTAATTTGGTTGACCGAATTTGGTTTTTTTAAACCAAAATCAACAGAGAATTTTGGGACAAACACGTATGATTTCCATAAGCTAAGGTCGGACCATAGAAAATGGAAAACCCTGTATAGAGAAATTTCTAATTCAGTCCTTTACCTTTTATCTACTTATGGTATTCTCCTCTTGATCAATATTTTCTATTCGGAATACCTTGTAAGTTTTCCACATAATATCGCATAATATGACATATAACCCTTTTAGATATTTGAATTATATTTAGTAAATCCCCACACGGCCGCACCTGTATCCGTACCCTTGAATCTTAAAATTTAGATAATGAATGATCCGACCTCTAGATCCACACCCGTATTGAACACCCGCGCCTGAGCCCAAGCAACTTAGGTTGCAAGTATTATTGTCTACTGGCATGCTGTTATGGACAGTGGTCAAGCTGGAATCTTAAATAGGCTGGGCAGTTTTAATTGCAATCAATTAACACCAATTATTAATGGAAAGTGAAAACATGAAAAGGTAATAAAAAGTCAAGTGGAGATGGTCAACTCTAGGAGACAAGGCCGACTTTGGTGTTAAATTGATGGGAAAGAGAAGAAAGTAAGATCAATTTTGTTTTTGTAAAGACAATGGTCATACCTGATTTATTGGGAGCTCACTTAGTAGTATACCTTAATGCATACTTTTCTTCTGATGAAAATCTGAATTTCTTATGTCATTCCACTCTCAATTGAGACTGGTATGACAAATATCCTCCAAACTATAGCTCTGCCTGTGACTTCTAAATTTTGTCCAGTCTATTAGTTTCACTAATTTTACCAGTTTTTGCTTGCAGGCTGCCAACTATCCAGCAAGAAGTGCAACAGCGTAAATTACTATACATGGGTCTTTATCTTCTTATATGGGGAGAAGCTGCAAATTTAAGATTCATGCCTGAGTGCCTATGCTATATTTATCATCATGTATGGAGTAACTGTTTGTATCTTTAAGTGTTTGTCTGTACCTGATTGTGTCAGTTTCTGTTAAAGTTTTTAAGTTCTAGAACTTGATTTATCTGTACATCATGTTATTACTTCTCCGAGACATTGAATCATGATTTCTTTAGGATCATCTGGGACAAGTATCTAATTAATCATCATCTCTTTCTCAATAGAATATCCAAGGTTGCTAGGTGTATAATAAAAAGAGATCGAGTTGCTCATTAATTTTGAAAAGTTACCATTTTGAGAAATGACACTCGTATCATTATTGAACTTGGCATTTGAATGTTCAAAAATTCTAAATTGGGAGTTCTGTCAGTTAACTTATTTTAGAGAAGTGTTTATTAGTTGAAAGTTAATAGCGATTCTCACAAAATATGTATTTACGCTTATGTTGATATTGTATACATATCATTATATACGTATAAAGGAGCACCGGACTTGGAATCAGTTGTCATATCTTTATCTTTCATGTCAAAATACTTCTCCATGGGTGCAATTCCCGTACTTTCTTAGAAGATGTCAAGCTGTTATTTATGAAACTGTCTTCATATATCTTATGTTGCTTAGTTTCAAACTTGTTTACCCTATCTGCTGCTTTTACATTTTAGGTTTTCCAGTACATTTACTAGTGCAAATCTTGATTCAGATGGCATTTGAACTTTACGGTATGCTGGCCGGAAGTGTTAGTCCCATGACAGGCGAAACTATAAAACCTGCTTACGGTGGTTCAGATGAGGCTTTCTTGAGGAAAGTAGTGACTCCCATCTACAACACTATAGCAAAGGTATTTCTCCTGCACTGCAGCCCAAAACAACAAGATTTCTTCTTTTGAGAGAACACCTTTATTTTATTTTACTTTTCTGCCTGAACAAACAGGAAGCTAAAAGGAGCAAAGAAAAGTCAAAACATTCTCAGTGGAGAAACTATGATGATTTGAATGAGTATTTCTGGTATATTATTTTACTTTATCTAAATCTCCATTCTCTTTTGTAATGTCACTGATGATTTGCATGGCATTGCAGGTCAGTTAATTGCTTCAGGCTGGGCTGGCCAATGCGCGCTGATGCTGATTTCTTCCATCTTCCTCCTGAAGAACAACGGGCTGATGTAAGTAATATCACCTATTATTTGTCCTGCAGAGTGCTTTCCGTTCCTTGCAAGAGCTCCTACTGGTGGGCATGTGATGATTTTCACACAAACAAAATATATTCCTATTTTAGGTACTTTTAAGTGTTGTAACTGTTAAAAGTGTTTTCTTAGTTAAATTGTTTTATGCCAAAGAGAGAAACTAACTCACCAACAAAAGGTTGGTATGCATGTTCTGTTTCAACCTTGTCTACCTCCACTTATTTGTCTATAGGCTCAATTGTCTTCTCCCATCAGTGCAGGCTCAATCATCAGCTATATAATTATCACCCAGTGTTTCCATCCCTCATATAACACTCTCCACCATTATCATATATTGTTGACATGTCCTAACTGTTGATTTTCTATCACATTAGATTTTCCTTAATGTTTCCATAATGATTGAGAAAAAAGTCAACAAACTGTGTATCAAAAGATGAGCATAATTTTGACAAATATGCTCAAACATTGTAATCACTGAAGGTAAAATCCTAACATGAAATTGCTAAAGAGAAAATGCATGATTTAATCTAGTCAACATGAATATAGGGAGATAATGGATATTGTCTTTGATATTTTCAAACCTAAAGAAGGGGGCACATAAGAACATCTGGAAATCCAGGGAACGTGTGATATTAACCCCTTCACATATGCCTTTGAAAAATGTTATGGTTCTGGTCTGCTATGAATATAAAGGTTATATAGCACAGGTACAGTTGTTGTCAAGTAAAGTGCCTGGATCCAGTTTCCTTGAAAACAATGACCTCAAGTCAGACTTCATATGTAATAGTAACCCCTTCAAAGATCATCTTTTTGATCTAGTGCCAATTGAATTTGCTTTTTCCTCTTTTGCATATCTATTAGGACCAAAGATCGACTGACAATGGGTTAATAACTGATATAAAACTTTATTGGGGAGGTGTCTAGAAGATGATAGCTTCGATGATGGCTTCTTGCCTCACAGTAGGCTGTAAAGATGAATCATCACCTAGAACATAGAAGACAAAGAAGTAAACTAATTTCACCAGAGGTACAGATGACCAGATTAGATTTTATTTGTCTGGTTTTATTCTTGGTGACTAATAGTAAAGAGAAAGAAGTGCTTAAAAAAGGATTATACTAGGTAAAAATTGTTATATGTTCTCCATTCATGATGATAAGCTGTAAAGGAATTACTTGTATTCATGAAGTATAAAGCAATGTCATCACGTGTGAAGATAGCTAGATAATAAGGAGCTGGCTATTCATTCAGATACTACATTCAGGAAGGTCTTTCTTGAAAGCTAGTTATGATGACAGAGGAAAACCCTTCAACAACATTAAGTATATATTGGGGTGGGGTGGGGTGGGGGGTAGATTCAGTGCTTAAGTAGAAAGTTTGTCTAATGTTAGGCATCAAACTGTCATACTGTTTGTTGCATGCGGTTTAGTAAACTAGATGAACCCATATAGCATCAATGAGCTATCAACATAAAATTAACTATATTATTTTTCTCTTAGAGGTGGTACATGAGCTTTTCTCTAACATAATAGCTTGGTCATCTACGAGGAAGTATGCATGAACATTTACACCTGTGTTTGGGAAAGATGTGCTTCTTATTATTTATGTGGGAGAACATTTGAACAGTGGTATTCATTATTGATTTGGTTATGGTAATGGAGTTTGGCATGATTTAGTTTTGAAATGATGGAATTTCACTACTTTTCATTTGCTATTTTTCCCTGTGTTTTACTGTTGAGATTTCATGTAATATCTTTAATCATGTCTGTTGTGATATTGAGTGTTCTTGAAGAGTTCCACATCGGCCTTCTATGAGATGGTGGTTTCTTTATATGCTCTGACAATCCTCACCTCTTGAGCTAGCTTTTGGGGTTGAGTTAGGTCCAAGATCCATTTCTTCATATGGTCTTAGAGCATGACCCATCCCAATTGTCGTTTCTCATTTGCATGGAGGTGTGTGTGTGTGTTGAAGAGTCCCACATCGGGCTCTTATGGGATGGGTGCTCTTTTTATATGGCTGGGGCAATCCTCACCTCTTGAGCAAACTTTTGGGGTAGAGTTAGGGCCAAGGTCCATTTCTTTGCATGTGCTATTTGAAACAACGAATCTGTTACAATCAAGTGTTTCACATTTAATGTAAATATTGATCATATTCAGGCAAATGAAGCAATTAAAAGGAACCATTGGATGGGGAAAATCAATTTTGTCGAGACCCGGTCGTTTTGGCACATCTTTAGGAGTTTTGATAGGATGTGGGGCTTTTTTATTTTATGCTTACAGGTTAGTCTCCCTGTTTCCTTTGTTTTAATATCTTTTCTTTTATTTTCTCATTATTTGTATGGCATGTAGAATGTCTTCTGATGCTGGTTTACCTTGTTTACGGAAGGCAATGATCATTATTGCATGGAATGGATCTGGCAATCTAGGTTCTATTTTTGAAGGAGATGTGTTCAAGAGAGTGATGAGCATTTTCATTACAGCCGCAATACTGAAGCTTGCTCAAGGTGAGGGTTTATTTTGACAAAGACTGGCTAGATTATAATTTAATATTCTTTTCGCTGTTGTTAGTTTCCTCATTTTTTACAATGTGGCTTCTCACAATGTGAAATTAAATCACTTGGAGGGCATTCAATGGAAGTTGTATGATCCTATCAATATGAAATGTCATATCTCATGATGTGGGGCAGTACTCAACTAGTTTCTGTTTTCAACTGTCTTGATGAATATTATTAAATTAAAAGTTTCTCAAGATCAGGTACATTGAGAAGGCCCTCACTATTTTGTAATGAAAATATGCTCCAACTTGTTTAAACCAATTGTATAACATTGTTCAATGAAAAGTTTCTCAAGATCAATTACTTTGAGAAGGCCCTCACTGTTCTGTGATAAAAAAAATATGCTCCAACTTGTTTAAACCAATTGTATTTCTAAGTCTTAAATGAGCAGTTTATCAAGATCAGTAACATTGAGAAAGCCACCACTGTTTTGTGTAAAAAAAATTGCTCCAACTTGTTTAAATCAATTGTATAACGGCAGGAGTCTTTTATTTGTAGCACTCTCCCGTGTTTGAGACCAATGGTTAACACTCGAGATGACTGATCAAAGAGCTTATGAGAAGATTGAAACCTAAAATGAACATGCATTAAGAGAGGTTTGATGTCAACAGAGGCAGAACTGAAATTTTGAGTTTATGGCTTGAGAATTCTAGAAAATGCATTTTATTGAGTTCGTTATAATTTTTTTATGCATACTAAGCATGTCTTTTTAAACTTAATGAGTTTGAGCCAAACCTATAGGGGTTACTATAGACATAGCTCTGGGCTCTGGCTCCCCCTAGATGTCATCATGATGTAGGATTAAAAATGAGTGACATGATTAGTTCCTATGCTACAAAATTTGAGCATCCACCAATTATTTGTCACATACCTGCAAGTAATGTTGGAACTTTTTAATCTTAGCTAATAGCTAATATCAACAACGAATTATTGATCACATTGGTAAAATATAATTTAACTGGTCACAGACTTTGTTGTTCCTAACTAATAACTTAAATAAACTAGCGACATTTGAGTGATGTCTACATCTGTCCTTGTTTTCTTTGGATTGCTTATATGAGGAAAACACATGTTTAGTGGGACTTTATTGGCCTGAATGTCTAAGATATCCCCTTTTTAGAAAAAGAATCTGGATAGGTTTCTGAAGAAAAACTTGGATACGTGCTTTAAGTTTTTGCTAAGGATGAGAAGCCTCTGCGGATTTTATTGTGAATTAAGTCCTATTATTCATATACTTTATCTTCATCTGTTTTAGAAAAATCATTATAACTATGATTATTTTGTTGGCAATGCTATCTTGTGTATGCAGCGGTTCTGGATATAATCATGAGCTGGAAAACAAGACACAGCATGTCATTCTATGTCAAGCTAAGATATGTGTTTAAAGCTGTTGCAGCAGCAGCATGGGTGGTAGTGTTGCCAGTAACTTATGCATATAGCTGGAAAAATCCTCCAGAGTTTGCACAGACTATTAAAAACTGGTTTGGAAATGGTTCAAGTTCGCCTTCTCTATTCATCATAGCGGTTCTTTTTTACCTGTCACCAAACATGCTATCTGCATTGCTGTTTGTGTTCCCTTTCATCCGCCGTTTTCTTGAGAGGTCAGATTACAAGATTGTGAGTTTGGTAATGTGGTGGTCCCAGGTATGCAAACATCTTTATTATTTTAGCTTATTTTTCAGTCTATTTCAAGTTTTTGAGTTCCCTTCTTTGGATATATTCCCCTTCTTCTGGGTGGTCTTTGATCTCATACTTCTAATATAATCTTTATTACAGCCTCGGCTTTATGTTGGAAGAGGCATGCATGAAGATGCATTTTCTCTTTTCAAGTAAGCTACTGCATTGGAATATTATATAAAAAGAACTTTCATGTTCTGCTGTTCCTTATGATTGATTATTATATTTATTGTAATGGTCTTCTTTCCAGATACACACTATTTTGGGTTCTCCTCCTGGCTGCAAAATTGGCATTCAGTTTTTACGTAGAGGTGCTTCCCTCATTTCTGTTCTGTCATTATGCTCGTTTGACTGCTCTTAAAGGGATTACTATTTTTTCTACTATTTGCTTTGATAGCAAAATACTATACAGAACACTATGTAGATGGAAAAATTCCAAGTATTTAGAGTTTGTGTATCTTTCATCTTACCTTTGGAAGTGGTGCAAATAATACCTAACTTCAACATTTACGTGCAAAACAGTACCTAATTCTAACAGTGTGTCATTTTCTGGATTAAAAAAAAACATGCATCTTGCGATGAAGATCTAAAAAGATTCACTTATTTATCCGTTTTGTGTTATAAATTTCATTAGAAGTACTAAACATTAGTTTATATTTTTTAAAATTATGATAAAATTCATTTCTTCTCTTTTTGCGTTTCTATATAGATAAGTAAACTTCTATCTCAATTAATTCAAGGGTTCTTTAATTTTACTTAAATTTTAAATACTCAGAAAATAAAATATCTCATGTCTGTAAAACTTTTATGTGCTATTTAAATACAGGTAAGTGAAATGAGAAAAGAAAAATCCACCAAGACTAGATGTTTTACTTCTAGATGTCATGTTGGATTCTTTTTGTTTTGGCTAGTTCTGACACTTTTGTCTTAAAATGCCACAAAAGTTCTATAAACATGAGATTGTCTTTTGTCTCTTGGGTATTAGAATTAAAGTTTCTTAGTTAATTGAGATACAATTTGTTCTTACATAAAACTACCAAAAGGCAATAAATATATCTTACAGTAGTTATTGTTATAATTAATTCTTTAACTAAATAGTATTATATTAAGAGGATGTATGCATATTGGAGGTTTGATGTCAACTAATGAGTTCCATTCCCCAAAAAATAAAATACTAATAAATAAGTGTAAACGAGCTTTGAGCCATTAAAATGCTAACAAAATGTGTTGTGAGCAACGCACTTGATCTTTTTCATCTAAAAGTTGCATTCAGATCAAAAAAAAGAAAAAAGAAAGTAATGAATACCATAAATTTTTGGATTACTCATATGATCTTTGAATCCTGAGGTTAACCGACGTAAAACATTTACTCATAGGTAACCTTTGTGATCCTTCAGCAAGCATGCAATTTCAGTGAACTTTAGATCTAATTAATTTAGTGTTTTATCAATTTAAGTAGATTGTAAAATCTTTTGGATATTTATACAAGTTTTAAGCCAATATCAATATTTAAATAAATTAAGCTATTTATAATAGTACAAGTTGATGACCAGGAAGTATAGAGGTGTTCGTAATTGGTATATACCGAATTATCGAATCAAAATCGAAAATATCGGTAGTATATATGGTATTTGGCTTAAGTTTTTTGAAAGATTGATATTTTGGTACGATATTCGCTAGTTAGAAAAAGCATACATTACACAATGCACATATATTAGGTTATAACATTAACATTAAAGGCCTAAAATCTTACTTTATCAATAAGATTACCTTTTATATTTTCCACCTTTTTTTTTACTACATACTTACCTTTACCACTGTTCTCTTAGGGCCTGCTTATCTTTCCGGTTTTCCCACCTTTAAGCTTTATAAATCAGTAATCGAAAATTTATCTTCACCGCCTATATATTTATTTCAGAACTGATGGTAGTGTTGTTGAAATTTCATACACGATCATATATGTAGTTCCTTTAACTCACTAATAGGGCAGACGAGTGCACTAAAGCTTCCACTTTCCTTCAAACTCACTCTCTAGAAAAAATAAAAGTTCCAAAAGGTACTTATTTTATTATTGTGATTTGGTCACGAGAAAAAAAGAAAGTCACAATTCTCTATCTACGCCGAGCAAACCGAGTTAGCGAACTGAATAAATCTAAAACTGAAAGAAAAAACAGTACATACCAAATTCACTTAGGTATGTTATTGGTATAGCATTTTAATAAACTGAATACGGAACCAAAATGTCTAAAAACCTTATCTAATGATGGATGAACATCCCTACTTGGAAGAGACTAGGGATGACAAAATGGGTATATTATATGAGTACCCATTCAAATTACCCATCAACTCATTTAAAATGAGTATAAAATGAGTCAAACTCACATTACCCATTTAAAAGTGGGTAGTTAAATGGGTAAAGAGACTCATTTTTTTATAAAAGAAAGAGAAGTGACATAAATTTTTTAAGGTGTAGGTGGTCGGGGTAGGGATGGGTGGGATAAGGAAAAAAAACGATTGTTTTTTTTGAAAAACAACTTTATTTTTGGGTAGGGGCTTTGTGTGTGTGTGTGT
>NC_028637.1:91066164-91155145 GCF_001406875.1 Solanum pennellii
GGGGGGGGGGGGAGTAGTAAAAATAAGTTTAACATTTTTAAGAAAAATAAATTTAAAAAAAAATAATTTTTGAGGCTTTGGGGTTGTGGGGTGGGGGTGCGGGGGGTGAAGAGTGAGGTAAGAGATTTTGCTTTTAAAGCTTTTGACATGATCCTATAATAATGATATGGGTAAATATGGATGCCCATCTTATCCGTTGGGTAACTCGTTTTTACCCATTTAAAATATGAGTGGAGTCGAGTATTTCATCTATTATTATTTAACTCGTTTTCGATCGATTCATATTAGACTCGACCCGTTCGTTTGCCAGTTCTAGAAGAGACTTGTATTTTATTTGTCATAGCCTCTCTATAGTTTGAAAATGGTCAATTTCTTTTCTAGAAACTAAAATTTAGGAAGACAACTGCAATATGAACTGTGCTTCAACCACACAGTCTCTTTTTATATTGTTTCTAGTTGTTTTTCCATGTAATAGCTTACGAGGAAAGAAACCTAAGGTACTTGCATGAATTAATCCGAAACTTGAATATTTTGTCATCTAGTCCCAGACCATTATTGAATCTTTTCATCTATTTCAAGGCCATTATTCATACTCCATGGGTAGCATAAATTTGTTAGTTGAAAAATATCTGCTGTTTAATCATCTTCATGCAAATTTATTTTGATATCACTTTTTTGTCTACACACATGTCAAATATTGGCTCTCAAAATACATGATGAAAATCTTGAAATGTTTTACTTTTGCAGATACAACCTCTTGTAGGTCCAACAAAAGATATCATGAAAGTTCGCATCGGTGTTTATAAATGGCATGAATTCTTCCCTCGAGGTACTCAAATGGAAGTCAAATTGAATATTAACATATACATGAGGATACACTTATACGCTGAAGTAGAGATTTGTTAATTAATACTGTTTTTCTTATGGTTGGATACTTGCAGCAAAAAACAATATCGGTGTCGTGATTGCACTATGGGCTCCTGTTATTCTTGTATGCATATCCATTTGCATGCTTCTCATTCTTTTAGCTTCTCCGTTTTCACCTTTTCTGTACAAAATCTTAATTGAAGACTATTCCAGGTCTATTTCATGGACACTCAGATTTGGTATGCTATTTTCTCTACCATATTTGGAGGCATCTATGGCGCGTTTCGGCGTCTTGGAGAGGTTGGTAGAGCTTCCACCCACTAATTGACGTTAGTTACTTAGGTCGCTTCCCATATAATTTATAAGCTTTATGTTGGATGCTATGAAATTCTCTCTCAATTAATATCTTCTCCTACATGCTTGTTTGTTTGGATCATCTCAATGTCAGATGTATGTTTATTTATCTACCAGAATCCTATGCATCATTTGAGTATCACATAGATTTTAGAAAGTATGCATGTAGTAAATGATATTTATACAATCTATGAGATGCATAGTTTTATGAATGCTGTTCAAAGATCGCTAGCATATGAGGTAATTAAGATAAGATTTTCTTTTCTACCGAAGTCTGCCTTCCATCTTGAATTCCATTGGTTTTCCACAGTTCACTAATGTTTTTCTGTTTTGGGGTGATAAGTTCTCTTCCTGTCTTATGCTTTCAGATTCGCACGTTGGGAATGCTTAGATCGCGGTTTCAGTCACTGCCAGGAGCATTTAATGCTTGCTTGATCCCAGTGGAAAAGGATGAAAAACGTAAAAAGGGACTTAAAGCCACATTATCTAAGAAATTTGATGAGGTCAAGCCCTAGACATCTCTTTCCATTGACTATGTAGAGATCAGTGTTAATATTTTGTTAATTTTGTTGGTCCTTGCAGGTCACTTCTAGTCGAGGAAAGGAGGCTGCAAGGTTTGCTCAAATGTGGAACAAAATAATAGAGAGTTTCAGGGAGGAGGATCTGATAAATAATAGGTACTGTTATAATGGTGGTAGAGGCAAACAATCCTTTTCTTGAGAGCTTGGATGCGCTGGTTTCCTCCTTATGTAGTTTCATGTTTTGTTTATTGTTTCTTTTCCGATTTCCTTCTCTTCCCTTTTGTTATATCCCTCTCTTCTCCCTTGCAATATTACTCTTACAGAGTTAACTTGCTGTGCTTACAGGGAAAGGAACTTATTGCTTGTGCCATATTGGGCTGACCCTGATCTAGACCTTATCCAGTGGCCTCCATTTCTCTTAGCTAGCAAGGTTTGGGATCTTACAAGCTTCTTTATTTTCTAAACCTTAAGGAAATTCAATGATAACCTTATTAAGTGGTGTTTATCTCACATGACTGCTATTAGCTTCCTATTGCGTTGGATATGGCTAAAGATTGCAATGGAAGAGATCGTGAGCTGAACAAAAGGTTGAATGCGGACAGTTATATGCGCAGTGCCATTCGTGAGTGCTATGCTTCATGTAAAAGCATTATAAATGTTTTGGTCTTAGGTGAACGTGAACAGCTGTAAGTTTCCATCTGTTACATAAACTTATTCGGCAAACTTGCAGAGAACAGTTATGACTCCTTGAACTGTTTCTAATTATTTAATTGTAAATCAATATTTTCAGGGTGATACAGGAAATTTTCTCAAAAGTTGATGAACACATAGCTGACGGTAATCTGATAAAAGAGTTTAACATGAGCGCACTACCTACCCTCTACGAACAATTTGTGCGGCTTATTGATTTTTTGGTAATAGTACCCTATACAAAATTTTCAGCTAAGAATTGAGTGTTTCATAGAGTTCTACTAAAGTGTTGCTTAATTCCACAGAAAGAAAACAAAAAGGAGGACAAGGATCATGTAGTTATTCTCTTGCTTGATATGTTAGAAGTTGTGACCCGTGACATAATGGAAGACTCTGTTCCTAGGTAGATAATGAGGGAGCAAGTTTCTTTCTTCTTTGTTTGATTGTTGATCATTTTGTTTATTTTCATAACTCCTTGTTGTAGTTTGTTAGATTCCACCCATGGTGGCTCCTATGGGATGCATGATGGAATGATTCCAAATGCAAAATATCAGCTCTTTGGCACCCTTAATTTTCCTGTAACAGAAACAGAAGCATGGAAGGAAAAGGTGATCAGCTAAATCAAGTAACATATTATAAGTGTTCTGTTTTGTTGCATGATATAGTTTCAGACTATAACTGGATTATAATATACGATAGAAAATATGAGATGACAGGTCAAATTCCATAGCATGATAAATATGGTAAGGGACTAAGGTTGATTCAAAATAAGCAAGTGGAAGAACTGAAACACAGTTTTTGTCTGTGTGCCCCTTGTTCAATTATATGTAGCGATTTTCTGATACAACAATCTTAAAAAGATGTTCTCTTCACTCAGTCATCGAGTGTTGTGAGATTTGAAATGAAAACCACTATATGTGTCTGTGTTTACAAATGTGCTCATGTGGATGGGTGCGAGCATGTATGTATGTGTTTGTATATATATCTTTCACATGCCATAAAAGCATGCTGTGAGATTTGGAGTGAAGAATGTGTAGGACAATCTTAGAATGATGTGTGTGCACGTGGGCATAAAGAGAGAGAGAGAACGCTAAGGTTGGAAGAAAAAGTATCAAAATCTAGTGCCAGGTTATTGTTACTAGGTGAAACCCTTTCAATAACTTCGCTTCAAATTTGGTAAAGGAGAGTCTTCAGTTATCTTCTTTGATCCACACTCATATGAAGCTTCTCGTTCTTCCAGATTAGAAGGCTTCACATGCTGCTAACTGATAAGGAATCGGCCATGGATGTGCCAACCAATTTGGAAGCTAGACGGCGCATCTCGTTCTTCTCAAATTCATTGTTTATGGACATGCCTCACGCCCCCAAAGTTCGCAATATGCTTTCCTTTTCGTAAGTTTTCTGATTAAAACATTAGTTGTCAATTGATACGTAATCACAGTGCATCATGATACTATTGTGGGGATGTTAGTTAAAACTCCGTCATGATACTATTGTGGGGATGTTAGTTAAAACTCAATTTATTCCTGTATAGCTTGTTGGTATTATGAAGCCTGTTTCAGAAAGAAAAGAAGATCAGAGATTCTGGAGAAAATAAATTTATGACTATCATATGAATGTTTTTAAGACTCTAACGAGATGGAGTTAAGGTCATTAATGATAGAGCAAGGCTTGCTCTTTGTGGGTACGACACTAAAACATGTTATGTCTTTATATAAACTTTGGTTTGGTTTCATTTCCCTTGGAAATGTTCTCATACAAGAATCTAACTCTTGTTTAAGTTATCAGTAAAATGGATAAACTAGTCTTGCTTTATCCTTGTGAAATTGAATAATAGTTGTGTAGGAGCTCATCTGCACCCATAAATTCTATTAGGTAGAGTACATTTACAAAGCTAACATATAAGAAACACTATATACAGTTTAGTTGATACGCTACATAACATTTACGTTTAAGACCCTCTACCCCCTCCATCTAGAACTTCCAAGAGCTTTACTGGAAGTATCTGCCAGTTGATCATTTGAATTAACATATGCAGCCATAGTATCCCTGGATTGCAACTTCTATCTAACAAACTGCCAATCAACTCAATGTGTTTAGTCCTTTAGTGAGAAGTTGTAGCTATAACTGCCTTTCTATTACAATATGACTTGATGATTGTTCTATTAACTCCCAAAGCAACTGCTTCAATCACAACAATTCAGATGTAGTTTAAGGCTATGGCCTATACTCTGCCTCACTGCTTCAACACTTGGTCGAGCACCACATTTTTATTTTTATTTTAAATTTTCTCCAAGAGGCCAGATTTCCTCCAATCAATCTACAATTCCTACTGATGTGGAACCATCACAATGTATCCAACTGCTGCTGTATGAACTCCATCCTCATACAGTAGGACTATCTGACCTACTCCCTGTAGCACTATTAAGGTACTTACAACATCTCAATGAGTGTCAATTGGAGAATCTAGAAATTGACTTACAACGCTCACCGGGAAAGAAATGTCCGGGCTGGTAACTATAAGTTCGATTTGCAACCAATCAATGATATCTCCCAACATCTAGGAAGGGCTTCCCTCCGCTGCTACCAAGTTGACATTAGGATCATTGACATTTCCATGGGCTTATACTCCAGTCTACTAAGATGTCTAACAGATACCTTCACTATGATATGTTTTTTTATAAGGTTAACTATCTTATTATCAATATGGGAAATTTTCCCATATACATGCAGTATACTAAATAGTGGAGAATCTACAATTTATATGATGATAACGGCATGGATAACATAGATCATATATATGCTTTAGAAGAGCTTGATGGACACCAAATAAAGACATAATGTGTTGAAGGTCCATCAAAATGAAGAGGATGGAGAAAAAAGCTATGTGTGCAAGTGGCCATCTCTTAAATTCAAGAAATCACAAAAGAAGGCAATCAAACAAGGCCCTTATATAAATGAGGGTAAAATTGTCAAAAAAGTGTCTTCTTTATTTCCTTAGTATGTAGTAGTTTTATCATTTTGCAAGACTTAGATTATGAAGATCATGATGAATTGAATATTTGAGAGCTTTGAAGCTTGTAGTTTCTAGGTGTAGCCTAGCACTAGTGTAGTTCATAGTTGGTAATTGTAGTTGAGTGATTAAGATGGATTCCCAATATTGCTTGTGTTAACTTCTTATAGCTTAATCAATCATCGAGTTACCCTTTTTTGTGGATTCAATTTGGTTTTCTTATTTTTGATTGATTTTGGGTTTTTGTTATTTGATCCAATGTTCAAAGTTGGCTCTAGACTTTTCTTTATGTTCCAACTTTTGGTTCATCACCGACTACATGTATGAGATGATCAACAGACCACGGGGTCACCTGATGATACATGACTGTGGTGATGGGTAAGAGGTTCAATAGTTCCATTCCAATCTGATTTAATCTTTAATTGTCCTGAAATCCAAGATTCCATCATAGCTAGGCCTTGCGAGAATTCCTCCCATCATAAACCAAGTACGTACTAAGGGTTGCACCATGACTCAAACCCCATGTCTAAGTCAAGAATATTGTACCATTCTCGTACCAAACAGCGATCCTTTGGATCGGGATTCTTCCCTCATGATCGACCTCTACTAGTGGCTAGTCCCATATTTGACCATTGAGAAACGCCTTGGGTCATCCCAAACTGTCGAAGGACACCAAAGACGCATAAGGCTAGAAGCCTTCCAACCCAATTAGCTCAATGAAATAGTTCTGGTTGATTCTTAACAAAACTCAGTCATGGACCCATAGTAGTCGCCCATGAATACGATTCCCTATGAGGTGGGTCAGGAAAAGGTGCCACTCTTCTTCATCGTTTGGGTGTCCACATGCTCAATCTCATCGCATGACTTCTAATTTTGTTGCTTGAGTCCCCTTCAATGCCATTGTATGCCTGTCTTCGATAGAAGTGTTGCAACACCCAAATCTGTAGCAACAAGTTACTGCCCCTGAAGTGATCATATCTTTTAGAGCAAAGAGATAGAGATCGAAATATTTCTGCCAAGATCATAGGTTTGATGGTTACTCCAACAGGTCCTCTAAACATGTAAATGACCATAAGTTGGTGTATTGTTGACACAATCTCTTCTCTTTGGGAAGAACATAATTACCAAAAAGGCTTCCATGAAAACAATAACCCTGTGCCTTTCCCAATAAAACCTGGAAATGAAAAATTCTTGTTGGAACATATCATAGCTCTCTCAACGACCGAATCTTTTAAGGAGATATTCTAACTTGACCCATCCCTCATCGACTCTTCACAAACCTGGGCCTACTCTCAACCCCTAAGACTGGTGAAAACCAATTCCCGATGTAGTGCGCAAGGCCAAGGGTGCTCTGCTAGCCAATGGTAAATCAACAATTTGACTTATCTTCTCCAGCGTTGGTGGTATCTCGAAATCTGTGAACTCGAAAGTCACTATCGTTGGTTGCCAGAATTTGATCATCGAAGTAATGAGAAACTAATTTGCCCTCACATTCCGTAAACCAGTTAATGATCCCAAGTGCAGTATAATTTCATTTTCATATGCCACTCGGATGTTTTCCCACCAATCGTTCAAAATCCGGGGGATTTCAGTTATCATCCAGATATTAGAGAGGTTTTGGTTGATTTGCATTTGAAAGAAAAAAGGTATTTAGTCCTAATATCCTGAATCTATTACGATTTTAATACTTGGATCAATCAATTATGTTCATACAAATATATGTCCTTAGGTTTTAAAGAGAAACCCATTGACAAAAGGGTGGCTTCCTAAATGCTATTGTCCCGCCCAAGGTGTATGCAAAATGTCCTATGTCTAGAGTAAGATTTTTTCCCTAGATGATTGAGAGTGAGACTCAATAATTGCGAGAAGTCGCACAAAACTAAGGAATTCAAGAAAGTTACAGAGGAGTACAGGACACCCCTCCCGTGTGTTTGCCTACGGCCAAAGACTCGATAGGAAGTGCAAATGAAAAAGCAATAACAAGTAGTGTTTGATCAAACAAATAAGGAACACAAGTTTGGATTAGACTTGCGTCCTTTCAAACGAAGCATGATTATAAATAAAAAAAATATAACAAATAGTGTATTTAAAATAAACAATTAATCGCCAATTGGAAAAGGCATATTACCACGTGAACTGGAAGTTTTTATTGAAGATGCTTGCATGTTTGGGTCTCGGAAGGAGGTGGATTCAGTGGATCAAGTTTAGTGGATCAAGTTTTGCATCTCTGCTGTCAGATTCTCTGTCCTCATAAATGGTGCACCTAAAGGTTTTTTCCTTGCTCAAAGGGGTTTGAAGCGGGGAGATACCCTATCTCCTTTATCATTGTCATGGAGGGCCTAAATTACATGATAAAGGTGGCTTGAGAGAATGAATGCCTCAGGGGTTTTGAGGTAGCCAGAACTCAAACCTCAACATCAAATGGCAACATGGAAGTCACTCATTTATAGTATGCAGATGACACGTTAATATTTTGTGATGCTAATGAAAACTATTGGTATTAAGATCAATCTTAGTGCTGTTTGAAGGATTCTTTGCTTTGCATATCAACCTGAGAAAGAGTCAATTGTATTCTATTAGTAATGTCTCTAATGTGGAGGAACTGTCTTGGATTTTAGGAGGGAAAGTAGGTTTTTGGCTACCATTTATCTGGGCATGCCCTTAGGTGCTAAATCAAAGGCTTTGAACATCTGGAATCCCGTATTGAAAAGTGCGAGAAGAAGCTTACCTGATGGAAATCTCAATATATCTCCTTGGGAGGCAGAGTCACTCTCATTAATTATGTTTTGGATTCCTTGCCTACATATATGATGTCCATCTTCCCCATTCCTGACGGGGTGATACAAAGATTGGATATAAAATTAGGAGGGATTTCTTATGTAAAGGGACTGAGGACATTTAGTCAAGTGGAACAAGGTTCTCTGGGATCTAGGAAAAAGCAGAGCAAAGCCCTTAGACTAAAGTGGTTATGGAGGTATTCTCAAGAGCCTCAACCATACTGGGAAAAGTAATTCAAGCAAAATATGGGGTAAGCCTGTGGAAGTCCAGAATCTTGTGGCCTCTCTTGAAGATCAATACAACTATCAGGGTAGGCAATGACAATAAGACTTCATTTTGGGAGGATAAATGGTTGGGCATTACTGTTTGGAAAGAAAGAAATGCTAGATTTTTTGAGAGCAAGAGCTGTGGTCTTCAAAAGATCAAGCTAAATTGTATCAGGC
Organism: Solanum pennellii; assembly: GCF_001406875.1. NCBI lineage: Eukaryota > Viridiplantae > Streptophyta > Magnoliopsida > Solanales > Solanaceae > Solanum > Solanum pennellii. Next base: position 91,074,831 of record NC_028637.1, read on the forward strand.
TTTTTTGCTCTGGTGCAAACAGATGTATTTAGAGGACACTGAATCCATTATAGATATCCTAGGTTCCTGTTGGGATTCAGATTCAGTTTTCTTACTTTTTTGACAGTAAATATGGTTTCCAGTGCAACCCATGCACTGGTCCAATGAATATACACAAATGTTACCTTCTAAAAAGAATAATATGTTATGATTCTCCACAAAAATCTCCCAATCTTCTATATAAACTAAAATTTCATGGGTACACCAAAAAGAAACTAAAAATGAGAGGCTATTATTTAGGACCCACACACCCACTCCCCGCTTTTTGGAATGAAATCAAATTTTGGACTGGAGTTTGGCTCCTCATTTGTAGTTCTTCGCTCTAACCTTCAAACGACAGATGCCTTAGGCCTGCTTATTCACTCCTCACTCTCCAGATGTGGATAGGTTACCAAGACCATTAGTACACACCTGAATTACAGTGTTAAACTTTGGTCTAGATGTTGGTACAAGTGGTCAAACTACTGAGTAGACACTTGGTTTTTAGTACAACACTTCTTATGATAAAGAAAAAAAGTTGTTCTTAGTATCGAGAAGTCCATTAAGTCCCAATGTTCAGTTAGATTCTTGAGCTAACACAAAATTTCTGAAGTGATTTTGTCCTTATCTGTAGCGTTATTATTTCTTGGCCACTATGATCGTTATAGAATTCTGAAGATACTGAACCTTCTTCTAGTAGAATTGTGAAGATACTGAACTCTAGCATGAAGTGATATTTTTCTTAGATGCTGCTCTTTTTTCAAAACGAAACAAAACTTTTGACCTCATTGATGATGTCAACTTGTGTGATTGTCACAACTGTTGACCTCGTGCCTGGCGAAGCTATAATTACATCAAATTGAGATCTAAATCAATGCTATTATTTGTTCTAGTGAGTGGTTACTGCCCGATATAAGGTGACGATTCAGTTGTAATATGACAAGCTAAATGCATTATGGATTGCTGCTCGAAGTCAGTCTGGACAGATCTACGGAATGATGATGGATGTTAGTTTCTCTCTTTGGTGATGATTGCATGGAATCTAGGGGAGCTTGGAACAGTGGTTTTACTGGAATTGAAGAGACGAGTTTCAAAGAAAAAATTAAAGATGATTTTATAGGAGAGATTAGTATGATCTTACATGTCTAAACTCTCAACAGAAAAAACCTAGTGTTAGCACTTAGTCAGTTAGATGAGTGGTCTTTTCCCTGGTATGCTTATTCCCTTAGCCTTCATCTAATAAATTATTATGTTATCAAAACAAATTTATATGTGTTCTCCATGAACTTGCAACCATTGGGACCTAGTTCACTTCGGTTTACATCTTTCATCCGTGTGCATTATGTCATAGAAGTCAATTACTTTAACTTGGACCAATTGACTTCTTTTCTCTAATTATATGTGATATTTTTTCGCTTTTTAGTATTTTGACACCTTACTTCAACGAGGAGGTTCTTTTCTCAATAAATTCACTGGAAAGGCCAAATGAAGATGGTGTTTCTATACTGTTTTATTTGCAAAAGATATACCCAGGTTAGCTTTCTAATTGTAAACCTAAGCATGAAATGGACTTACCTTGACCTATTATGATTCCAAGTTATTCTTTATGTCTGATTTAATATGAAAATCCCTTGAAGATGAATGGGAGAACTTCCTTGAAAGGGTTGATTGTCTCACTGAGGACGGTCTTAGGGGTAACACTAGATTGGAAGAAGAACTCCGTCTCTGGGCATCATATAGAGGCCAAACATTGACTAAAACAGGTATTGTTAGCTTTATGCTTATTCTGACCTTCAGCAGCAGCATATTTTCTTGAGAAATTTCTTAATTTGGATGTGATTGATCAATTGTATTAAACAGTACGAGGTATGATGTACTATCGGCAAGCTTTGGAACTTCAGGCTTTTCTTGATATGGCAAAGGATGAAGGTGCGTACGAGAATTATTTCTATTCTTCCCATCATCTTGAAGAGTAGAGTTTGTCATGAATTGCAGTTTCTACATATTTTACAGAGTTAATGAAAGGCTATAAGGCTGCTGAATCTAATACTGATGAACAGCCAAAAAATGAGAGGTCCTTGATGTCACAATGTCAGGCAGTTGCAGACATGAAATTTACCTATGTGGTGTCATGCCAGCAATATGGCGTTCAGAAACGGTCTGCTGATCATCGTGCTCAAGACATTTTGAGACTAATGACAAAGTATGATCCAGAAAAAACAACTTGGTTTATTTTATGTTTTAAGTGTTTACTCTTTCATTTCTAAATTTTATTCCTTGTGTTTTTTGTAAGGTACCCTTCTCTTCGAGTAGCTTACATTGACGAGATTGACGAAACTGGCAAAGATAAATCAAACAGGACTGGTGATAATAAGGTTTATTATTCAGCCCTCGTGAAGGCTGTACCAAGGTCTGTGGACTCGGCAGAGCCAGATCAGAAGTTAGATCAGGTACCTATTGCAGGTGTTGAATTGGAACATTATGCATCACCTAGAAGCTAAAACAGATCACTTTTTCCTATTCTAGTTTCCCTTTTCTTTCTGGTTTGCCTTTTATTAAGAGTGTCATAGCAAGAGTTCATCTTAAGTTCTATTTTGGTCCTTGGATGTATGGTCCTGGTTTGTGGACTTCCTTTTATATAGTTTAGTTCTTTTGGCTAGATTGCATCTCTGCAAATTATTTTTGTCAATCTACATAGAGTTTGTGCTTGGATACTGAGAATCCGTACAATTGTTGCTGGAGATTATAATTATATACACTGTTCCAAATCGCACAATTGTTTCCCGAGATTATAATTATATATCTCTTCTCAGTTACAAAAAGCAGGTAAAATCTCAAACTTTTATTCATCAGCTACAAACTGGCTCTTACGTTGTAGATACATCTGCATTTTCTGGTCCATATATTACTTATTCTCTACAATCAACTTCTGAAATATTTTTGTCTAGGTTATTTATCGAATAAAACTTCCTGGGCCTGCTATATTGGGAGAAGGAAAGCCAGAGAATCAAAATCATGCGATTATATTTACTCGTGGGGAAGGATTGCAAACAATAGATATGAACCAGGTAGGTATCTGATACGATTCTCATTTTACTATGAGAAAAAGTTGGCATGTTTGGTTTGACGCCACATTATTACTTTTTCAATCAAAAGGATAACTACATGGAAGAAGCCCTTAAGATGAGGAATTTGTTGCAAGAATTTTTGAAAAAGAATGGAGTGAGAAATCCAACTATTCTGGGATTGCGGGAGCATATTTTCACTGGCAGGTATGGAGATGGGCCTTTCTAGCGAGCCAATAACTTTTTGTTGCTACTATGGAAATGGAGAAAGATTATACTTGTGCATGAGAATTTCGTCTTGACAGTGAAATGTAATTTCTTATGAGCTAACGTTTTGATTTCTCGATGCAGTGTTTCTTCACTAGCATGGTTTATGTCAAATCAGGAAACCAGCTTTGTTACAATTGGGCAAAGATTGTTGGCCAATCCATTGAAGTAAGTAGCCAAGAACTAGTTAAGATGTGAAGTATCAACTCTTCTGTTGAGTGCCAACTTGAACTGTTATATGCTAGTAGAATTTTGCCCTCCTCTCTCTTCTTTTCTGTTTTCTGTTCTGTAAGTAGCCTACTGATTACAGGAGTTATTTTCTAATGCACTGAAATCATGCTTTTCTTCTCTCTTTTCTCTCTCCGTTTATATCCATTCTCCTTGTTCTTAGTCCCTTGTGTAGCCAGAGGCTAAATATCTGATATTTAGTACTTGAACGCCTTTTCATGTCTAGTTGCCTAGGTGAACTACTTATGAAAGTTAATGAACCTTCTTCTAGGTTATCCTACTTGTCGCCCTGTGACTAATTTTTACTTGGTAAGGTTTGATTGCCTATTTGTAATCGTAGGATAAAGTGATGCAACATCCTATTTCAAGCTGTAGTTGCATGGATTCTGGATCATAGTAATGCGCATATGTCTTTTCATCCGAGTAGGTCAAAAAGGTTTTACTGACATGAAGTTTCTCGTCTATTTTGGATGCTTTGTCTCAGAGTACGTTTCCACTATGGTCATCCTGATGTATTCGATAGATTGTTTCATTTAACAAGAGGTGGTGTGAGCAAGGCTTCCAAAGTCATCAACCTAAGTGAAGACATATTTGCCGGTATTTGAAAACCCACATACTTTGACACGTAAATCCTGTAGTTTTGTCTACTCTTACAAATTTTGTTGCATCGTTAGGTTTTAATTCTACCCTACGGGGGGGTAATGTTACTCACCATGAGTACATCCAAGTTGGTAAAGGAAGAGATGTTGGCCTTAACCAAATTTCACTGTTTGAGGCAAAGATAGCTAATGGAAATGGTGAGCAGACAATGAGTCGTGATGTATACAGGCTTGGACACCGATTTGATTTCTTCCGTATGCTATCATGCTTCTTCACCACTATAGGATTCTACTTTACTACCTTGGTACTGCTCAACTGCTTCTCCAGTTTAGACTTCCATGATCGTAACCGGGTTTATTCTCTTTATAGTCAATCTAAATGAACGTATCTTCTTTGGCAGATAACCGTCGTTATTGTATATGTATTTCTTTATGGTCGACTGTATCTTGTCGTCAGTGGGCTTGAAGAAGGATTGAGTTCACACCCAGCTATTCGAAATAATAAGCCTCTTCAAGTTGCTCTTGCCTCTCAGTCTTTTGTGCAAATTGGCTTATTGATGGCATTGCCCATGATGATGGAGATAGGCCTTGAGAGGGGCTTCCGCAATGCCTTAACTGATTTTGTGCTGATGCAACTACAGCTTGCTCCAGTTTTCTTTACATTTTCTCTTGGAACAAGGACCCACTATTATGGGAGAACATTGCTCCATGGGGGTGCTCAATACAGAGGCACTGGTCGTGGCTTTGTTGTATTTCACGCTAAATTTGCTGAAAACTATCGTTTGTACTCCCGAAGCCATTTTGTCAAGGGAATTGAACTGATGATTCTACTTCTTGTGTACCATATATTTGGTAGATCATACAGAGATATGGTGGCATATGTTCTTATAACCGCATCTATATGGTTCCTGGTTGTTACATGGCTCTTTGCCCCATTCTTGTTCAATCCTTCTGGATTCGAGTGGCAAAAGATTGTTGATGACTGGACAGACTGGAATAAATGGATAAACAATCGTGGTGGTATCGGTGTATCGCCAGAAAAAAGCTGGGAATCTTGGTGGGAGAAAGAACATGAGCATCTTTATCATTCAGGGCTCCGTGGCACTGTAGTGGAGATATTATTATCATTGCGCTTTTTTATATATCAATACGGACTTGTATATCACCTCACAATTTTGAACAACGAAACAAGTTTCCTGGTACGTCCTTAGTTTGCATTTCAGTTTGCAGAAATGATCAACTGAAATATTCAAGTACTGACTCCTTTTGTTTCTGCTGCATATTCAGGTTTACGGTGTGTCTTGGATCGTCATTTTCGTGATATTAGCAGTAATGAAGGTGAGTTCTAAAATGTCACTTTCTTATTGTATTCATTGATAAGTTCCCCCAGCATCTCAGAAGTTAAAGAGATCCACAATCTTATATCATAAAAACGTAAAAAGAATACATGACTTAGTATGTGATGGTTACCTGTTTTTAGCTATAATTTATGGTTACAAATACTAACCTTTTTCTTTTACAGGAGATTTAACTTTTGGATTACAATTTCCATCTATTCACATATTTTCTCGCATCTTATTTATCTCTGTTTTGCACCAGTGGAGTTCATTTGCATAATAGTACTGCCTTGAACATTGTGTTTTTGAGGCTTAGTAGATGCTCTCTATGTTATAACAATGTTTTTCCTTAAAAATCCAACTATTGGTAATTACTGAGATCAGATGATTCAATAAAATGTATTCAACGATGGTCAGTTTAATTGAAGTATGATTATGATTTGATTTAAATCAGTCGATTTCTGAACTTCTTGACTTGTGCCCTTTACCCGAGGGCAGACTGCAAAATCATGGGAAGGAGTAGTTTGCTTGCTTTTCCTCCGTCAGTTTTGCTTGCTGCACTTCTGGTGTTTGTGCTTATTGCCTTTCTTCGTTCATTGCAGGTTGTGTCCGTCGGAAGGAAGAAATTCAGTGCTGATTTTCAGCTTGTGTTTCGTTTGATCGAAGGCTTCATTTTCCTCTCCTTTATTTCCCTACTCATCAGTTTGATTGTTATTCTACACCTGAAATTTCGTGATATTATTGTTTGCATTCTCGCGTTCATGCCTACCGGTTGGGGAATGCTTATGGTGAGTGCCACAACCATTCCTTTGTGTCTTAGGCACTCTCTTTCGTTCTTCTGTGCAGTCTTCATCCTGCTTTAATTATTTCAGATTGCTCAAGCTTTGAAGCCTTGGATTCGACGTGGTGGCTTTTGGGGGTCTGTCAGGACACTTGCCCGTGGTTATGAAATTATAATGGGGTTGCTCTTGTTCACGCCCATTGCATTCTTGGCTTGGTTTCCATTTGTTTCAGAGTTCCAAACCCGAATGTTGTTCAACCAAGCATTCAGTAGAGGTCTGCAGATTTCTCGTATTCTTGGTGGACCAAAGAAGGATCGTTCCTCGAGTAACAAAGAGTAGTTTTCAATGCTAAAATACTACTCATTTCCAGATCGATCCTGCTGAAGAATATATTCATGTAAATATTATGTATCTTAGTTCATGTACACAATTTCAGGTAGCTTGTGTATATAATATAGTTTCTGCAATTTGTCCAGATGATTTGTACAGGATACATATTTGAGTTCAAAAGGAGAGGGTTTGGTATGGATTAATTTATTAAAAGCTTGTTAGTGGGAATTTCCTTTTGTGTTTTCAAGTCCTTTTCACTTGGTGAGTAAGATTATAATATTCTTTTAGTTTGATATCATAGGAGTACCAAAAATTATTTATTATTTGCTCCATTACTCTTTTAACGTGCATATGGCATGGTTAAGTTTAGTTTATGAAAAATATGTAAAATTGAGGAAAATGACTTTTTAAATGAAGATCTTATTATATCGGATTTTACTCCATTCTTATCTTGTTCTTTGGATCTGGTTGTTTGGTACGTAGAATAAGGTAAATAATATAAGATTAGTTTTCTAATAAGATTTACTCTGATTGATAGATAATATTAAGATATATTCAAGCATAAACCTATATCATTTATCAAATATAGTAAAAATGTTATGACAAACTTAATACTAAAATATTATATCTTATCCATTTTAACTTGAACCCATTTTTGGACATGATAAATTATGAATTTAGAATCATTTAGTTTGTGTATTAAAACGACTTACTCTTTACCAAAAATAAAAATAGAAATACATGTCTTGTATTTATAAAGTCTTTATTTTAATGTATGATAATTTTTACAAATCGTGCAATAATGAGTATACGTATCATAATTACATTTTGGACCCCACTTGATGCGACCAGTGGTTCCATACTTATCTCATGCTTTAGCGTCATCCACGTGATTTACACGTGACTCCTCCTTCCCTTCTCTCTCCACATAACCCCAATTCACTCAGATTCACTTTATCTCCCATAACCATTTTTATGGTAAATTTTTCTGCGTATTTTTGAGTTTCAGGAGGAAACTCGCCGCCGACTGTTCGACGATCATGAACCAATCTCAGCTTCTGAACCGAAGTTACCACCCTTGGCCACCACCTTTACCACCACGGCCCACAATGGTACCGGAAAATCAACAAACTTTCCGTGTGTTACAAAGACCTTGTTTTACTCCCGGGAGCGTAAACAGGAGTGATTGGAAACTCCAAAACCTTTACAACTCCGATTTTCAGAAACCCCACCGTTTGAACAAACCCCGCCGGTTTTTTCAGAAGAAGAAACAGAGAGATAATTATCGTTTTACCCCTTTCACCCCGCATAACACGACATCGTTCCTAATCCGTGCGAAAAAATCCGGGGGACTTACTTCTTTGGTTTCCCCTTGTCCGGTGACTCCGGCTGTTTTACCGACGCCGAAGTTTTCCCCGGCGAGGGAGATTTTAGCTGATGTAGCGAAGGAAGAGTGGGGTGTAGACGGGTACGGGTCGATGAACGGGTTGATCCGGGTCCGATCACCTGAAAACGAGCCAGAAGAAGAAGATGAAGGAGAAGGGGTTATTGTATCCTGGAACAGTGATGTTGAGGAAGTGGAGAAGAGGTTAAGCCATGACTTGAGCCGTTTTGAGATGATATATGACCCGATAAATGGTGGGTTGGGTCGCGATACGTATGATTTTGGTTACAGAGTTGACGATGTGGAGGAACATATTGAGAGATTGGAGGAGGAAAACATGGAGTTGAAGGAGAAAATGTTTGTAATGGAGAGGGAATTGGAGGAATTGCGGAAAAGGGTTCGGTATTTGGAAGGTGAAGATGATAATGGAGATGGAAATGAGTCGGATAATGAAGCTGGTTCTGAGAAAAGTGTAGGAGATTGAGGTGGCGATGGAGATGGAGAAGAAGAAGAAGGATCTGTATAGTTTAGTTTTGTATCTAAGTGTAGATCTTAGATATTAATCTTATCTTTTAGTTGTTAACTTTTGATGAGTAGAAGTAATTGTAGTAGTAATCCTTTGATCTGACTAATAAAACTAGATCAACTTTGATTGCTCAATCAAGCTGAATATTTTAGTTAGTCACATGCTTAGTTTAATTGCAAGTTACCAGTCTTGAAGAAGGCCATCTAATTGATCATCGCTGTCTTACTCGAGACGAAGTACTTGTCGTCCCCAAACCAAGGGGTGAGAAAAAGACTCGAGTATTACTTCACCATTTTTTCTTTGTTACTTCTTCGATTATTTTTAAGTATAACGTATTTTTTCAAGTATCATGTATTTTTCAGGTGTTTTTTCATAGTTACCTTGTGTAAGCATTGATTGTTGGCCACTATAATCGTTCTAGACCATCATGATATTGTTACCAAATTATTTAGAATACAATGCAACATGTTTATTTAAGTACTAGTTTTCGGAACGTGCATTGCACCTTTGTCCCATACAATTATTATAAAGTTGAATTATTATATAGAAAATGTTGAATTTTAGAAATATTAGTTTTACCAATTTATATTTTATTCATTAAATAAATTTCATAATAATCGAATAGTACATTGACCATCAAGCAAGAAATATGGAAAAATAATTATACTACTATAGCATCTAATAATATGAATATATGTATATGACTTTATCCTTAATAATCTCTCATTACGCTCCATATTAGTAAATATACACAAATATGTAGCTACTTAAAGAAGGAAAAATAAAAGTAAATAAATATTATAAAAGTACATCTAAAAACGATCTAAATGTCATAAATTAGTAATTTCAGCACTAATAAAAATAGACTTATAATATTAATAATTTCATAGAAGATTATATTAAAGAAGTATAATCGGTAAAGAATACAAAAAAATTAAACAAATAAGAATAAATACAACATTCATATCCTTCTTAAAACTTTTATTATAACAATACATATAGTAAAAAGAAATACACAAGGAGTAGAGTTTTTTTTTCTCCCGTAACAAAAAAAAAAAGCAATCTAAAATGGTAAAGATAAAATTTATGATACAAAATATCATTCTATGAGGATCAACAAATATTAATATTTTAAAACAAAAAAAAAAGTACCTGAAAATTGCCTAATGATTCACATCAACACGAGGCAAGTGGTAAAGAAAAATTATTTTTTCATGATACATATATATAGCTAAAGATTCATTGGATAAGATGAAAAGGTGAATAGTTGTTTAAGTTAATTTTCAGAAGTTAAGTGATCTTAGACATGGGGTAGATGAAAGGTGATTGTTTTTACTAATAATTCAATACATTTAATTATACTAACTAAAGAGAGAGTAACAAATTTAATCATTTAACCACATTAATTATAGAGAAAGAATAGATTATTTTTTTTATTTTTTTAAAAAAAGTAATTCCTAACAATTTCCTATGAAATAATTTCTAACAATTTTCTATAAAATATTTTTGTCTTTCAAAGTTTGACTTTACACCTTCTTATTTTTAGTATTTAGTATAATATAATATAATTATTACTTAGTATGTAAATAATTAGAATTTAAACCATTGTGTCTAGATGCATGTATTTAAATATGATTATTTAATATTAAATTAATTATATATTAATATTTAATTTAATTTAGGGATAAAATAAGGGCAAAATAGTAATTCAACTTTTAAGTTAGGAGCTTCCCACTTATAATAATATATGATGAAGAGATCGATATAGAGCTTTTCATGAATTGAGAGATTGTTGAAGATATTGTGTCGATTGATTTTCGACAGAGATGATAACATGATTCGATTATATAATTGATCATCATTTGAGTAGATTTGAAGCTTAATTGTGGTTAATTTGAGTTTGGGAAATAAAAACCTAATCGTTGTAGATTCTAAAGTAGTAGAAGACGTTGATAATGTTGCCACTAAAATAACGACCTTATGTTAAAATTCTATTGACAAATGTATCATTACCTATTTACCTATAGTTTCAAGGGAAAAAATTGACCATTTTTTTACTTGTGAAAAAAGGCCAACATATTATCATTCATCATGAAGAGCAACTCTAGTCAATTTTTATAACCACAAGGATAAACATAACCCTAATATAAATTGTTTTTGCAAAATTTGTAGGCATATTTAAAAGCTTTTCCCTATAAACAATTTCAGTATCACCAGAATATACAGACTTCACTGATACACAAAATTTGAACATTTTATGCTCTGCAATCTTCATTAAACTATTTTTCCTTTGGAATTTTGACCTAGAAAAAATTGGGGGTATGCCTATATATTTAAATCAGGGGTGTATTTGGAAATATATTTATCCAATTCAAGATCAAGCTCAACTGCGCGTCTAAAACTAAATGATGCATTATAGATTTAAAATTTTAGTATGAATGAACCAAATGAAGCAACTTATAAAAATTACCAAGTATTTTGATGATTATAACTATCTACGTTATATTCTTTGCGTTATGACTGATGATTAATTATAATCTCAAATGGATGTTTGGATATTATTAAATCAATAGAATAGAACTAGCTTACTATACTGTTTTGAGTCTCATCACAGTTAAGTGGAGGAAGCTTCTCTTTGAATTTCAATTGTCTCATTTGCCTATTGTGCTATATATATTTTTATTTACAATTTTGAAAGAACATTTGTACATTTTATGTGATTATTAATTATCCACTGTTATGCTTATTGTCTATTTTACGCTTTGTGAAGCCAACTTTATAAATATTAGGTTGAAATTAATAAAACATGTATGATAATTGTTTTTATTTAAAAGTAGAAATGGAAATAAAATATGTATTAGCACAATTGATTTTATCTTCCTCTTATTTAGGAGAGGAGAGTAGTCAAATATTCTAACAGCATTAATTTAACTGATTTAGAAGAAGTAATCATGTTATACTTGTTGAATAAGAATATAGAAAAGCAAAAAATGACGACTTTGGATTTGATCTTTTCCCTCTCACTATGCTAAAATCCAAAAATATTGGTGAACAATGCATCGAGAAAAGGAAATGATAGTAAATTGGATCTTATTTCATTAGGGGAGAATTTTCCCGATCATGTAAGTAGGTAGACCTTGCAACTCCCTTTTACTAATGTGGACTCTAATACATCTCAACATTTGAAGCGTGAACAATATAACTACGTAAGACAGGGGCCGAAAAACTCGGGCAAAGAATGAATTGGAACGGAACTTTGATAACAAGCATGATAAAGAAATAGATATTGTCCATGGCTAAAAGCTAGCTCACAAGTGCAATATTGTCCAAGATGGAGACATATAGCCGTCTTTTCCCACCGATTTAGGACTCCAACACCCTCAAATGACAAGTACAGGGCATGCGGGGTGTTGGAGTCCCACCTTGATGGAAAAAAGGTACATAATCTCCTTACATGTTGGACAAATTTGCCTCCACGAACTAGCTTTTGAAGTTGAGTTAGATCCAAGATAGACTCATCTAACTAACAGCTCGCAGCAATATTGAAAATACAATGAATGCTAACAAACATAAAACCATTCAAACATATATATGGGTGAAATAATACTTCAAACAACATGTAATAGAAAGATTCAAACAAAAGGAAATACTTGAATACAAATGAATGTGAGTGCAAGATGTTGAATGTTGATAGAAGGTCAATAATAATAATAACCCCCTGATGGCCCAACGTAGCTAGCAGCATTGTCCATAGCTTGAAGTATGATCATGTTTTTCATGTGTTGTTCTTTCAGTCTGCGCTGAGCTTCATAATATGTTAATTCTGACGACTCCTCTTCTTCTCCTCCTCCTCGTAATTTGTCTGCTGAATTTTCGTCTTGAGACGATTCAGATACTGGCTTCTTTTTGGGATTTTCTCCTGGATTCTTGTCTGTTTTTTTCTTTGTTTTCCTTGTTGTTGATACTTCCTTTGGTTTCAGAATCTCTTCATTTTCTTCTTCTGATTTGTCTGCTGGTTTCTCTACTGTCTTCATTTTGGGATTTAGTACTCTAACACTCTTGGCAAATTTTTTCTCTGTTTTCCTAACAGGATCTTTTGTTGATGTATTGAATACTTGTTCAGTAATTTCTTTGTTGATTGGTTCTTCCAGGTTTGGTTTCATGATCAATGCATTTTCTTCTGCTTCTGATAATTCCTCTGCTAGTTTTTCAACCGGAGATTCAACTACTAGCTTCATTTTGGGATTCTGGGATGTTTTTTTATCTGTTATCCCCACTGGAATTTTTGTTGATTTACTAATGACAAATTCTTCATTTGATTTCGTGATGACTGCATTTTCTTTTGGTTTGTTGACATACTTAGAAATGCTACTACATTCGATATGTGTTCCAAAATCACAATCAGCACAATAATACAACCAAGAATTATGTTCTACTTTTCCATTACAGAGATCACAAATAAAAATGCAACTTTCATCCTCATCTCCAAAAGAGGAATCAAATATAAGTTTAAGTTCATGATAATGGTGTTGGGGAAGTAAGACAGTTTGGGGCAAAAGGGCACATTGCATGTGCAGATCAAACTCGCAATGAGCACAACTTAAGCTACATGATCTTCCTTCAGATCCACAGGCATTACAAGTAAAAGATCGGCTCGAATAAGTAGGAGCTGGAAGAAGGGTTAAAGGGTGAGAGGGATGAGAAGGGTGAATCAGAGAACGAGGCGCGTTGAGGCAGTTGTCATGGAGGTAAAAATTGCAAGAGATGCAACCATGAAAGGGCACAAAAATGGAGTTCTCACAGGCTTGACATTGAAGTTCCTCATTTTCATCAAGAACAAGTTTTTTCAAAATATGATGGTGGCTGAAATGTTGGTTATCTTGATATTTCATGTCTCTCAATTTGCTTAGTCGATCTCTATGTTGTTTCTATGTGTTATTTCTTTTTAGATTTAGATAGACATGGTTATATGTATTTCTTGAAAATGAAGTATATGAATTTAGTACATCCACTATCAAGTTTAATTGGTATATCTTATTCTTGAAGTCAACTTCTGACTTTTAATGATTATGAAGAAATCATAAAATTACATATAAAATAGTGTGAAATCTACGTAGACATGACTACATATTTTGCTTGCAACGCTGGCTAATCAAATATTTTACAAAAACCCGATAGAGTTGCTTTAACTACAAAACTATGTATGTTTCTTGGGGGAATTTTTAACCAAACTAAGCCATTATATAAAATAATTTATCAAAGTAATACATTTTTCTAAAATTTTACAAAACTAGTATAAACGTATTTCACGGTAACGTTTTAGGGTATATTTTATTTTTTAAAAACTAACAGCATTAGGTTGATATACGTTATTTTCATTAACGTTTTACTCCTAAAACGTTACTTTCAGTAAGGTTTTACTCCTAAAAAGTTACTATGAGTAACGTTTTAGGAGTAAAACGTTACTGTGAGTAACGTATATCAATCGGACGCCATCAACTTTTAAAAAATAAAATATATCCTAAAACGTTACTGTGAAATACGTTTATACTAGTTTTGTAAAATTTTAGAAAAACATATTATTTTGGTGAATGGCTTTATATAATGACTTAGTTTGGTCATATTATCTTTCTTGGGGTGTGTTTGGTACGATGGAGGTTTTTTTTCTAAAAATAAGCGACTTTTTCTTACTTATTTCTTTTTTGTATTTAATAAATATACTAAATATTATCTAAAAAGATATTTGTATAGAATTTAGGCAAACACTACAAATGTGGATGAGGTGGAGGTGTTGGGGTACGCAGGGGCGGGGGCTATGGGAGAGTTTGCGAGTTGTGCGAGCTAGTTGGGAGGGCGGAGACGACACACATGTCGCGAGGTAGGGTGGGGAGACAATCAACATGAAATTGTTACTTATGAAATTTGTTTTTCTTGTGCGTATACTTTTACAAAGAAAATCATTATCATGATATTTATGAGTTGTTTTTCTGGATAAATAAAATATTTAGAACCATTAAAAGCTGAATAAAGTGGAAAATAAATATAACAATCACCATATTCTATCATGACCTCGTCTTATTAAAGGTTTAATATCTTTATATTTCAACAATCACAATAAGTTTCTTTTGAATAATCACTCGATATATTAAAAGCTCACGCGTAATAGTATTGACCTTTTCATGAGAATAGTTTATCATTTATTTTGATTAGTATCGATAGTTGACGTGTGTATCGACACACTTTTGGTGATTTTTGGTAGAAAGCTCATACACGTGATAATTCAAACTATGAAACTAAAAAATTGCAATACTTAGTGTGTTTTTGTCGTTTCAGTCTTCTTCCTCTTTTCTTTTTTCTTGAATATATGTTTTTACAAGGAGAGGACTTATATGGTTATCATTCTGCCAAAGACAGTAATTCTGGAGAACAAAAAGAGGGAAATCAAATCTAGTTTGTAATAAATAAACATAGAAACCAAAGGAAAAACATGATTATCAAGGATACAAAATTTGAAAGAGCAATAACATAACAACAATAAAGCATTTATTTTGCGATAAAAACTGAAAAAGGCCAAGCGGAAGCATTACATATATATATATATAATATTGTACTCCTAGATCGTGTCCAGCATAGCACGTCTTCCTCGTGCCTCGATCTGAGCGCCAATTTGAGCTGCCATAAACCGGTCATGATCATCATTCACTGAATTTATCATTTCCACTACTGAATTCGCATGGGAATTTCAGCAGCACACTTTCTGCTCTTACAAGTTGGCATTTCATCAGTCATTTTTGTAAGTAGTGCTGGTCGACCACACATTGGAGTCTGATTATTGCATCGTCTTAGTACTAATCAATTTATCAGGCAAATAATTATCTCAGTTGAGATTTTTCGACATGAATTCAAATTTAATTGTGAACCCATGTATGAATATCAAACATCAGATAAAAAAAAAGGAGCTCTATCTAGATTTATAGGTAGTCGTCTCTGAGGTATAAACTGTAAAATTATTTCGGCGAATTGATAACTTTGGAAGTCAACTTTATTGAGGTTCATGGATGTTATGGCAAAAATCAAGTGTTCGACTTTTTGATCTTAGCAAGTTGGCATTTTTATCATTCATTATCCTAGGGCTGACTATTGACTATTACTTAATTTATTTAGATTTTGTTATAATATGCATTGACAATGAACGCCTTGGAGTTTGATTATCGTAGACCGTAGTGTCTCAAAATTAACTTGCCACATGAACAGTCATATATGTCCGCTTAATTTTCATATTTGTAGATTCTCTATATCGCATTATTTGAAATGAAACTCTTTTGTTTTAGATGTGTCAATATGAAATGTTTTATACATTGAGCTACTTTTACATTCTCAAATTTTTATTGTGCTTCTCACCCCTTACTTCTTTTAGCCTTTCTAGTGTCATGATTTTGAGAAGCCAAACTTTTTAGTTTATAGTGAGACATTAGTTTATAATTTTGAATTCTAATCTTATTACTCCCTTCCAACTACTTTACTTGTCATCCTTCCAAAAAAAAAAAATGGTTCAAAATAGTTGTTAGTTTAGAAAATCAAAATATTATTAAATATATTCTTCCAATTTTGTGCTTAGTAATACTTTATTTTTAAAAGTAATAAACATTGACTACGTATTTGATATATGTAATAACACAAACATAGAAACCAAAACAAAAAATGGAGAAACTTGATATATGTGAATTGTATGCCTAGATCAAGTCCAGAGCAGCCTCTTGTCCTCGTGCCGCAAACTGTGCCCGAATTTGAGCTGCTATAAGCCGCTCATGAGCAGCATTCACTGAATTTATCATTTCCACAGCTGCATTTGGATTTGGATTTAAATTTGAATTTAGATTTGGATTTGAATTTGAATTTGAATTTGAATATGGGTTTGGATTTAGATTTGGATTTGGATTTGGATTTGGACGGTGCTGTTTGGGAAAAACACCGACTTCAGGACTAGTTATCGCACACCGCAAGTGTGACCCGAAATCACACTCAGCACAATAGTATAACCAATCGTTCTTGTTCATTATTTCGTTGCAGATATCACAAACATATTCGATATTCTTATCTTCATATGGGGAGCCGAAATGGAGCCTCAATTGATGTGGGTGTTTGTCAACAAGTATCGAACTCGGACAAGATGCACACTACAAGTGGATATCAAATTCACAAGCAGCACAGCTGAAGCAAAACGCATTCCCAGCAGAGTTACAAGCCTTGCAAGTGTAGGTACGACTCGAGTAAGACGGAATTTGGTGAAGGGTCAAGGGGTGGGAAGGATGAGACGCGTGATTGAGAAAACGCGGAGCATTGAAGCAGTTATCGTGGAGGAAATACTGGCAACTGTTGCATCCATGGAAATTAGGCTTATTGTTATTTGGTTGCTCACAGGCATTGCAAGCAAGTGTTTCAGGACGATTCAAAATTGGTTTCAAAATGTGAGGATGGCTAAAGTGTTGTTTACCTTCACATGACGCATTGCTACTCTTATTCTGTCTTCCCATTTGATTTTTCTTTCCAACTTTTTTGAAATCAGTAATCAATAAGAAGTGCAACTTGTTATTGTATTTATAGATACTAATTCAACTATAATAATAATAAGTTAAGAACAAGGCCACGATGTTAATTTCCTTCCACGACTTTGCATTCATTTTTTTTTTTGGCCAAATACATAAGCAGATTCCTAAACTTGTTGAGTTTTTTCCCTCAGGTACTTCAACTACGTCATTTTCCTATTAAATCATTAAATCCCCATAATTTGTTCTGTTTAAACAAACACCATTGTCTGATATGGAACCAAATTTATGAGGGGTATTCATAGAGGATACATATGTTGTTCCACAACTCATTAGTCTAATTGATAGTGAAAATGTTCGAGAATAATTGCGTTTTACTTAAGTCATTTGAACACATTAGAAAACAAATGAGACTAACACGGTTTGTCTTCATTTCTTCAATCAAAATTATTACAATTCGAACACAGTTGAAGACATTTACAATAGAAAAGCCGATCAAAATCAACCAACCGTGTTTTAAAGGAACAAATTATGGGTGGTTCAATGATTCAATAGAAAAATGACGTAGTTGAGGTACCCGAGGGAAAAAACTCAACAAATTTAGGAATCTGTTTATGTATTTGTCCGGTGAACAAATAATTTGGCCAGTTGTTATTTAAATATATGTAAGCGTATTGACTGACTCAGCCCTGTTATCCATTGGCTACTAAAGTAATGGCAATCGAGAATCTTTGTATGATTTGACATACACTAAAATTTACCTTCTAGTTGGTTTTTTAAAGTTAACTAATTCCTTCTTCTCACTTGTAAGTTTTTACTCAATCAATAAAAATTGTGGAGGAGTAATAAATATTCAATAAACTTAATCTCAGGTTTGAGCATCGAATATAGAATCACATGATGTTAAAAAAAGTTTTATTCCAACAGTGATTTTTCGTGACGCAAATCTAAATTTAGTTATAATTCGGCAAAGTGGTGACTTTGGGAAGTCAACTTTATTGGGTTCATGGATGTTGCGGTAACGGTCTACTGTGAGACTTTTTGCTCTTTGCAAGTTGGCATTTTTATCATTCATTATCCTATTGCTGACTAACACATAATTCATTTAGTTTGATTATCATAATGTCTCAAAATTAGCTAGCCACTCGAAGAGTCATATATGTCTGCTTGATTCTCATTTTGCATTATAGCAGGTCCTATAATATCACATTTTTTGGATGCAACCCTTTTTGAATTACGTGTGAATGTAAAATATTTTATGTATCGAGGTGCTCTTGATTCTCAAGCTTTTGTCAAGTTTTTCAAGTGATTCTCACCTCACAATTCTTTTAGCCTTCTTGGGAGTCATGATTTTACAGAGGCAGGATTTGAAATTTGTGGTTTTAGATTCTGATCTTATTAAATTATTGCTCCTTAAGTCCTCCATTTTATAAAGAATGACATATTTTGATTTGGCACGAATTTTAAAAAAATAAGAAGACTTTTGATTATGTGATCCTAAATCAAAGTTATGTCAAATGTACATAATTGCTTTTTAATCTTGTGGTCTTAAACATATCACGTGGAAAGTTAATACCAAAAAATGAAAGACGTCATTCTTTTTTAAACATATTATAAAGGAAAGGAGGGAGTACATTCTAAAATTGATAACTCTTTTTGAAAAGGAGGGAGTACATTCTAAAATTGATGATTGTACACGTACAATGAATTCTTAGGACAAATGGCACTGAATTTTAATTAAAGCTACTGATTAACCAAAACTATTTAGAGACGTATTATACAATCCATCAATGGATTAATTAACGGGCAATTATAATCAACTTTCACTAACTTTCGTTAATGTAACGACATTTCTTGTGAATATATTCACCCTTCTAATCCTTTCTAATAACACTATATATTATACAACCAAAAGTAATATTCAATAATTCTCTACAAAAATGAATAATCTCTCCGTTCAATAATAATTGTCCACTATATAAGTATTCTCACGGGTTGGCTTAAAGTGGCATCGACAATTTAATTATGAATTCAACTGATTTGAATATGAGAATACACATGGATAAAAGCAGATCTTTATTCTACTAAGTTACCTCCTAGTCTCACTAGTTGAGTTACATTGTGATGCTTAAATTGAATTGTTGTTTAAGTATGGTGAGCTGCAATAAACAAGAACTTACAGTGAATTAGTTAGTGGAAGTTTCAAACAGAAATATTTGAAATTATGACTCTTTGTCGCTGGAAATTGAAGGACCAGCAGACCAATGAATAAGGATGGTTGAAGCATAACCTTGGGGATTGGGTCTTGTAAATTAGACCAATGAATAAATTCGAGTTGACAAGTGAGGGTTGAACTGTAACCTTGGGGATTGGGTATTGTAAATTAGTTATGAAATTGCTCTAAAAAGGAGATTTTAACACGAGATTTATATGATGCAAATATAGGTTTGATCGAATGAAAGTCGCACAGATTATTTGAAGTGACAAGTTTGGTATTTTAACACGAGTATATTGAGTACATAGTAATCTTACCACAAGTTGTTATTCACAAATTTCATGGTTTATAAAGTGAATGATGTACCGAAATATTTTGAACTTGTATATGGAACAAGTCTTTTACTTGATATGATACCAAAATAGTTATTTGAGATGAACTCTTTTTTATAAGATATATCTATTGATACTTGAGATATGATTACGGCTATGAAAGAGTTTAACATTTACTTAAGAAATAATATTTGACATATGTTTTGATTAAAGTTTTATATACTATGATTGATACATTGATTTTGCTTACACGAGACATATGAGATTGAATATTGTTATCGTCTTCGGAAAGGGCATTTATTACATGATTTTAATTATCAGACTAGCATATTTTGACTCGTTCCTTATTAAAAAGATTGTGATTAAATGTTATTATTCACTGAGCTAGCGTCTCATTCCTCGCTATTTATTTTACCGAGAATGCAGGGGATATTGTTACGGACTTCTGTATCTAGGGCTTGAGAGTTGGTAATTTCTTGTAAGCCTCGCACTTGTTCACATGGACAACAAGCTTATTAATTGTTATATACATTTCTTAGAATTCTTAGAGTCGCTCCGTAGTCATTTCTTTTATTAGAATTATTATGAATATTCGTTCATATTGTAAGCTTGTGTCGAATATTAGACTTCTTATGTTCTTGGAGATGGACTTTGTATTTCTATATTTTGAATAGTCTATGAGTTGATAAGGTGGATTATTGATGAGATTGATTGGTTGCGTTATTGATCTATCGTAAATTTTGGATTGACCAAAAAACAAAGAGAACTCTTCCCTAATGTAGAGTTTATCAAGGCTTGTTTTGGGATCATGACACAAACAATAGTTTGTAATATATAAACATAGAAACCAAAAGGAAAATGGATAAACTTGATAATTAAAGATACAAATCTGAAAGAGAAATGACAAGATAACAATAATAAAGCATTTATTTTTGCAATAAAAACAGAAGAAGGTAGATAATCACGATAGAGTTATATGTAAATAAATATTCGTGATTGTCTACCATAAGTCCAGCATAGCCTGTCTTGATCGTGCCGCAATCTGAGCTCCAATTTGCGCTGCTATAAGCCGGTCATGATCATCATTCACTGAGTTTATCATTTCCACCGCTGCACTCGCACCAGAATTCCGACTTGGATTTGGATTTGAATTTGGATTTGGACGCTGCTGTTTGGGGAAAACACCGACTTCAGGACTAATTATCGCACAGTTCAAGTGTGAAGCGAAATCACACCCACCGCAATAGTAAAACCAGTTGTCATTGTTCATCCTTACAAAGCAGATATCACAAACATATTCGTTATCCTCAGGAAAACCGTAATGGAGCTCCAATTGATGCGTGTGTTTATCAACAAGTATGGAGCTAGGACAGGATGCACATTGCAAGTGAATATCAAATTCACAATCAGCACAGTTAAAGCAAAATCCATTTCCAACAGAGCCACAAGCATTGCAAATATAGGAACCACTCACGTAAGACGAAACTTGGCGAAGGTTCAATGGGTGGGAAGGATGAGACGAGTGATTGAGACTGCGCGGAGCATTAAAACAGTTTTCATGGAGGAAATATTGGCAGGTGTTGCAGCCGTAGAAAGGCTTGTTAGTATTGTTTGGTTTCTCACAAGCATTGCAAGTGAGAGTTAATTCAGTTGGATTCACAATTTGTTTCAAGACGTGTTGATGGCTGAAGTGTTGTTTACCCTCATTTGTACCCCCGTTCAGTCTTCCCATTCTGTTTTGTTATTCCTTGTTATTTTGTTGTGCAATATAACAGAGATATATTGGAGAGTTACGTCTCTGCGTATTTATAGATATCTCAATTCAACTATATGATACAATACAATAACTTAGCGACGTTGTTTCACTTGGACGACGACTTTGCTTCGATGCATATTTCCTTTTTCTTTTACTTACTAATAAGTCGTCTCCAACATTAACTAGCTGTTATCCATTGGCTACGTACTAAGATAATGGGGCCGAGCATCTTTGTGTTTTTTTCCCTTTATTAATAGCAACAATTTGGCCAGTTGCTTTATATTTACATATCTGTAAGCATACTGACTGACTTGGCGCTCTTATCGAATGGCTACTAAAATAATGGCAGGCATCTTCGTATAATTTGACTGAGTCTAAATATTGCCCTTCTAAGTACTCTTTTTCGGGTCTTGGGTTCGAGCTCTATGTATAGAATCACCTTTTAACGTTTGAGAATATTTTGCCCCAAACATGAGATTTTCCAATGCAAATCCGAATTTAGTCCTGTGGCCCAATATGATTGGAATTTCTTTCTTTTTTTTTATATGTAGAGGTGGTTGTCTTTGTGATTAAACTGTAAAATTAGACCCACCAAATTCGGCAAATTGATAACTTTGGAAGTCAACTGTATTGAGGTTTCATGGATGTACCGGTAAAAGTCCACTGTTAGACTTTTTGCTCTCTGCAAGTTGGCATTTTATCATTCATTTGATTAATACTTAATTAATAGTTTCTGTATTGATAATCTTCTGAACGTTGGAGTACTATTCTTTTCCTGATCCTGGGTGAATACAGAATGCTTTGGCACCGGGTTGCCCTTAATTCTCATGCTTTTATCGAGCTTCTCAAGTTGATTCTCACTTCTTATTCTTTTAGCCCTTTTTGGTGTCATGATTTTGCAGCTAGAATTTTATGATTGTGGTGTATACATTCGATAAATATTTAGGGCAAATAATACAGAGTTTGAATGAAAGCTACTGATTCGACCAAAACTAAAGCAAACATTACTCTAGCTCTGCCCCTTTTATAACAATATTCAATGAATTTTTAGGACAAATGATACACAGCAATGCACTTTTAACTTTTGTGTTATACGACTACTGCGTGTTAGTTCTACTGTCTGTTGTTGCGTACACGTACACTGTTGTGAAGAGCGGTTTACAAGGGAAAAACAAACGCTTAAAGCCTAGTCAAATTGGGAATTTGATGATCTTATTATTCTACGCCCTTGTAATCTAAAATTTCGTTTGTCAACAAGGGCAGATGCACGGTGAAAAATATGGTTTCGGCAAACTCACTAGTTTTACCTCAAATTTTGTATATCTATTAAAAAGTTGGTCAAATATGTGTAAACATTACTTAATGGTAGTTAGTTCAGGGATATCTGAATCCCATAAAAAAAATTAAATCTAGAATTCGCCTAGGTTTATCTACCTAATATTTTATTTGAATTATCAGAAACAGATTCTTAGTAATTCGTTTTTGTTTTCTTAGAGTGAACATTGAAAACTTATTGCACTCACATGATATAATTGGAAATAGTAATAAATAGTACATAACATTTTCATCTGAAGAGAAATTACACACGAGAACATTTATTTTGCAATTAAAAAACAGAAGGTCTCAATATAAGACATAATTTGAGCCTCAACTATTTTCTTATCAGGATGATAGAGTTAATAGTAACCGTATCGTCTTCGTGGTGTCACCAAGTCCAGACAAGCCTCTCTTCCTCGTGCCGCAATCTGAGCACGAAGTTGAGCTGCCATTATCTGTTCATGAGCTTCATTTGCTGAATTTATCATATCTACTGTTGCATTTGGATTTCTATTTGAATTTGAATTTGAATTTGGATTTGGATTTGGAAGTGGACGCTGCTGTTTGGCGAAAACACCAACTTCAGGACTAGTTATCGCACAGTGCAAGTGTGATGCGAAATCACACCCACCGCAGTAGTACAACCAATTCACCTTATTCATCATTTCACTGCAGATATCACAAACATATTCACTATCCTTGTCTTCGTAAGGAGAACCGAAGTTGAGCTCCAATTGATGCGGGTGTTTATCAATAAGTATCAAACTCTGAAGAGATGCACATTGCAAGTGAATATCAAATTCACAACAAGCACAGCTAAAGCAAAATCCATTGCCAACAGTGTCACACGCCTTGCAAGTAAAGGAACAACTCGAGTAAGTCGCACTTGGGAGAAGGGTCAGAGGATGGGAAGGATGAGACGCGTGATTGAGAAAACGCGGAGCGTTGAAGCAGTTTTCATGAAGGAAATATTGGCAGGTGTTGCAGCCGTAGAAAGGCTTGTTAGTATTGTTTGGTTGCTCACAAGCATTGCAATTGAGTATTGTTTCAGTTGGATTCACAATTAGTTTCAAGGCGTGTTGATGACTGAAGTGTTGTTTATCTTGAGGTCCCGCATTTGTACCCCGGTTTTGTCTTCCCATATTTTTTTTTTCTTCGTAATATTGTTGTGCAGTATAATGGATATATATTGGAGAGTTAGCTTAGCTAGGTGCAAGTGATGATTAACATACATAGATATTTTAATTCAACTATACGATGCAATAAGTTTGCCAGGTTGCTTCCTTTAGACGACTTTGCTTCCATAATTATTTCTTTTTCTTTTACTAAGTCGTCTGGCCAAATTGTTATGCAAAAGTTTTTTAAAACATCTTTATCATATTGACTGACTAGCTGTTTATGTGAGGTTCATGAAAGTTTTGGTAGACTTTTTGCACTTGCAAGTTGGCATTTATTTCATCAATCATTTTCGTACATAGTGCTAGTCGACTACTAGTCTTGTTCCGATCTGAATCAGATTTTGGAGTCTGATTATTGCAGCATCTTAATACTAGTTAACTTGCAAAACGAACAATCATATATTTGTTTTAGGGGTGTACATGACCGGATTGATTCAGGTTTTTCAAATATCAAACTAAACCATTTGTGTCAGATTTTTGAATTTATAAATCAAACCAAACAAATAAAACTCGGGTTTTTCAACTTCGGGTTTTTTGGATTTTTTTGGATTTTCAGGTTTTTTCGATAATGTATTCCTAAAAACATATAATTTACTTGTATTTCAAATATTTATTTAGTCTTACCAAAATGCAACTATCTAAGTTAATTCTCAAGAAAATAACAAAAAATATGATATAATTAATGACACTAAAATATTCAAAATAATAATAATAATAAAATCGCGTAAAATAAATATTGCAAATTAATAAGTCATGAAATTGATCATAATTTAAAGTACTAAATCATGCTAAAATAAGTTTAGTACGTATTAGTTACATGACTAAATACTAAAAGAAAGTAAAATTATATCATGTATTTTAATTGTCTAAATCTATGTAAAACTAAAAAAACAAATATTCAATATTATTGTCATTCTTAAAGTTGAATTGATTTTCTTTTTGCATTAGTATTAATTTGATTTTTATTTAAACTTTACTATAATTACCAACAGGTATAGACTATAATCTTATTAAATCATTAAGAAATCTAACTTTCAAACATGAAATAATTATATTAAAAGATAAAAACTATGAAAAAGTATAAGAGATATTTAAAAAATATATCAAAGTAATAAAATTTTAAAATTATATATATAATGTCGGATGGGTTTGGTCTCGGGTTGGTTTTTTTTAGTTAAAACCAAACCAACCCAAATGTAGTCGGGTTTTTTTTTTCCAACACCAAACCACTAGTCAGATTTTTTTCGATTTGACTCAATTTACGATTTGATTCAATTTTCGGTTCGATTTTGTACACCCATAATTTATTTGATTCTCATCTTTCAATCAGTCGTCTTTCTGGTGTTACCATATTAATTTCTCAAGGTGGATGTGATCAGATTTCATATACAATCTAGAGAAAAAGGTTAAGAAAATGAAAGTCACTTGGTCAATAATTTGGTTAAAAGACCATTGCCATCTATAATTTGGTTAACAAATACCCTCAAAAATGTTTTTTTTTCAAATAAATATAATATTTCATTCTTTGGAAACACTTTTTTTTCTTAATAGCAAATATATATCCTACTTCCATTTTTTAAAAAAAATAATTTAAGAAATATAAATATTTATTAAAATAAAATTATATTTATCCAAATGAAATTAATGCATGATGGGTTGGGTACTATGATATATATCTGATCTATCCTAGTAGTTAAAAAGGTAGATGTAGTTATCCGATATTAATTGCTACAATGAAATTGATGAGAAAAAAAAAGATTAATATAAAAAAAACAAGATTGGGGTTCTTTAAAAGTACTATTTTTAATAGAAATAAAAAGTGCTTCAAAGAAAAATAACAACTAATATTTTTTTATTTTATTTATGTAAATAATAACTAATATATTTATTTAGAAAAGAACATTTTTTTATCAATAAGTAACAACAGGGACATTTTTGGAATTGGACCTAACTCCTATGCACATTTTAGACCATTATTTAACTGAGGGCATTTTTGTTAATTTAAGGCATTTTAACACCCTTTTTCATACAGTTTATTTTATTCTTCGAAACCAAAAAAAAAAATCTTCAAAGAACATATTTTCACTTTTTGCTATGGATTCTTAATTTTTATTTTGATCATATATATGTTCAGTGGCGGATTTAGGAAAGGAAAAAGGGATCACATGATACTAAGTCAGAAAAATTTACTGAACATGTATATATGATTACAAAACAGAAAATTCTTTGTTTAGTAATTATTTGATGTTTTATATACATAAATATTTGTAAGTATGAATTTAGAGATAAGTGTCAAAAATAAATTTAAACTATTTATTTTTTTTGAGTTTTTATACCTAAACAATTGAGAGTGTGAGTTTTTTATCTAAACTATCACTTTTTAATTTGAGAAACACCCCTCAATGGTGTTGTAATGCATTCTTTCTTTTATTTAAAAAAAAAACCTTCACACATGAAATTCCACATAAATAAAATATTTTACCTAGATAAAAATTAAATTATAAAATATTAATATTAANAAGAACCATTTATAAAATATTTTTTAAATTTTCATACTTCATCCTCCCTCCCACCCCCACCCCAAAAAAAAATCCACCCACTCATCCTCCCGAAAGAAATTGATATTATTTTATTTAAAAATAAATAAAAAACCTACCCCTTCCTATTTAATCCTTCGCTCCTAATTTTTATTTTTTTACGTTTTTCTCATTTTGTGTTAGATAAGCACATAAATATATTTTAGAAAAAGAATTTCTACTACTGTACCGAATATAACATAAATAACTAAAAAAAAAAAACTTATGGCAACAAGTAAAAAATATTTTTTCAATATGCATATCTAAACACTGGGAAAAAATTGGAAGCGGAGAGTTAAGTGAGATGGGTAGAATTATTTTTTGAAGAAAATAAAATAATATCTAAATTAGTATTTGAGGAGTGGGAGGAGATGAAGTATAAAAGAAATTTAAACAAAATAAAAACTTTAAAAAATGGTGAGGGTGGGGGTTGGGGGGGTGAGAGGAAGTGATGGCGTGGGATAAGAAAAATATTTTACATTGTATTTTATAAAGAAAATATTATTTTTTAATAATAGTTTTTTAATTTTTAATTTTAACTAATACTAACAATTTATTTAATTTTTGTCATGGTTGAACATTTTATCCATGTAGAGTGATTGGAAAATTTTTTCAAATAAAAGAGAGAGTTTATTACAAGTACCATGATGAGAGTGGTATAAAAGAGAGAGGTGTGTTTCTCAAACAAAAAAGTAATAGCTTAGGTATGAAACTCAAGTTTAGATATGAAACTTAAAAAAAAGATATAGTTTAGGTGTGTTTTTAACATTTATCTCGTGAAATTATTTTGAATACATTTCATAAAAAAGAGAAGTCATTGAAAAGAATTATAATATATTTTTCTTTTACTTTTTAGAAAAGATACAAAAATATACTTGAATTGTATTTTATAATTTGTATAAAAAAAATTTTAATATGGTATTAGAGTATTACATTATTTTATTTATTTTTCTCATTTTAAAAAGTGACACTGCTTATAAAAAATTTACGATGTACGCCGCCACCGTATATAATATGAAATATGCAAATTATCAAAAGTAAATGTATGTTCGTGTTGGCCTGCCCGAATCCATCATTTCTTCTCCTAATCGTGTTGCCATTCGACTAGCAAGTTGATATTCAAAAAAATTATCACTAACTGAATTTATCATCTCCAGTGCAGACATTTGAATTCATTATTTCTAATGTTACAAACTAATGAAAAAACTTAAAACCAATTTCTTTTTTTACTGCCCGTCGAATTAATCTACTTTATTCATTTAGCTTTTAATGGTTTCATCGAATTTCACCCTTGTATTATAGGGCTAGTGCATTTAGTTCTAGTCTTAATTTTTGTGCGCAAGATATTCTTCCATTATTTTTTATGTGCATTTTATGAACTTCTGTTATGTTAGTATAAATGTAAATTCTACTCAACAATATCAATTATCAACCAACTGTGAATAGATTGACATAGAAACCGTAAAGAAGATGGAGAAAAATGTCCATCAATACATGAACGATAAAATTGCAAGAGTCGTCAGGATGTGGTGTAGTGAATGGTGTTGATGTCCGATGTCTTAAATTCAAGCCTTGGATATGAAAATATTTAGGTAGGGTTATCTCCTCAAATTGGGCCCTATGAATGCGGATAAATAAAATAGAAATACAAGAGGCATTTGATTTGCAAAAAGTTAAACATAAAATTGAAAAGGTGGATATTTAGTAGTAATAGCGTCTTGGTGATGGTCCGTCTATCGAATCCAGTATAGCCTGTCTTCCTCTTCTTGCAATCTGAGATTCAATTTGAGCTGCTATAAGCCGCTCATGAGCATCACTAACTGAATTTATCATCTCCACTGATGAATTTACATTTGGAATTTGATATTTTGGATTTGGATTTGGATTTCGACGTGGATGTGATGACGGAAGAACATCAGCATCAGGAGATGCACAGTGCAAGTGCGACACGAAATCACAATCAGCACAATAGTATAATGATTCATCCGAGTCCATTACGATATTACAGATATCACAAGCAAACAGGGTATCCTTATCTTCGTAAGGAGAACCAAAGCAGAGCTCCAACTCATGTGGATGTTTGTCAATAAGAATCGAACTTGGATAATTGAGTTCCTCTTCCTCTTCCGCTTCTTCGGCTTCTTCTTCTTCCTCCTCTGCCTCTTCTTCTTGATTGATTTCTTTTTCGTTCTTGACGGGTACCTCCTCTGTTTTCCTGATCACTACTGGATTTTCTCTTGGTTTGTTGCCCAACAGTTTCGGACGTTCTTGGCTGACAGATTTGGAAATGCCACATTCGAGATGTGTACCAAAGTCACAATCAGCACAATAATAGAACGAGTTATTAAGATCTACATTGTCGCGACAAAGATCACAGACAAAAACGGTGCTTCCATCATCATAGAAAGGGGATTCGAATATGAGCTCAAGTTCATGATGATGGTGCTGGGGAAGGACAACAGTTTGGGGCAAAAGGGCACAGTGCATGTGGATGTCGAATTCACAACAGGCACAGCTAAAGCTACAACCATTGCCAGCAGAGCCACAAGCCTTGCAAGTATAAGAACGATTCGAGTAAGTTGGAGTTGGTAGAAGGGTCAAGTGATGGGAAGGATGAGATGAATGATTGAGAAAACGCGGAGCATTGAGGCAGTTTTCATGGAGAAAATATTGACAGGTATTGCAACCATAGAAGTTACTAGTAATGTTTGGATGCTCACAAGCATTGCAAGTGAGAGTTTCAGTTGGATTCACAATGGGTTTCAACATGTGTGGATGGCTGAAGTGTTGTTTACCTTGACATGTCCGTTTCTCCCTTCCCATTTTTTCTCGTAACTTTCAATTGTTGATGCACTTATCAACAACTGGACATGAATATAATAGAGATCTTGCTAGCAAGTTCAATGACCAAACTATAGCTAATTGGTTTTAGTATTTATAGCTACCCTATTTAATTAGTAGTAATAAGTTGGCAATGCATGCAACAACTAAGTGGCATTCATTTTTCTTGATTACTTCAATATTACAATTTGGCCAATTGTTATTATAAAAAGAAAAGGTTTAATTAGCACATTGACACAACTACAAACTAATTAAAATGGGGAGCACCGTTGCATTTTTCAAAGCCAGCGAGGACGAAAAAAGAAACTTAAGAAGTCAACTGCATTATGTTACAAAAGAATCCACTATTTTTGACTTTTTCTCTTTGCAAGTTCTCATTCCCATCATTCATTATCATACCGTTGACTATTGACTAATAATAATTCATCTTATTCTGAAATTTGAAGTTTTGATTATTGCAACTAGCTTGCCAAACCAGTGAGCATTTATTAAAAATAAAAAAATATGGATAGGGATAAGTATAAGCAGAGGTGACTAGATTTTACCTTAACAAACCTTTGGATTTTGAGTGGCAATTAAGTGCTTTTTGTAATTTTATAGACGGACCCTTCTCGTCAAAGTATTGGGTCATACTTACTCTTCTAATTAACAGAATTATGTTAAGTGTTATATGGACGCCACATAAGCACCAACCAACTCCCACCTCCTTAAAGACTAATAAGATCCCTAATTACTAATTTCCCCCCATTTCTCTTAACATACAATTTCACTTATTTCCCACTAAATAGTTTTTCTCGTTTTCCCCTCATTTCTCTAATACGTCATATGTCTTTTACTTTCGTAAATTAATCAATATGTATGAATTAATAAGCACTCCATGATATAATATTTAGCATGATTTCAGAAAATAAGAAAATATTAATTATTTGATCGATAACAATAATAAATATCTGTTATAAAATAAAATATTTTCATAAACATCATATTATTACTCTATATAAACTATTTTACTTTGCATTATATTTGATTCTAAAAAATTTTGAGTGAGAAAAGTTGTCATATTAATGATGTAACTTAAAGTTCAATTCTTGAAAGATAAATAAAAATGTTCAAAATATTATTTTTTTTATATTAAAAAAATATTGCAAAAATGATGTTTTTATAATACAGAAAAGGACCTAAAATACCCTCAAAGTATTGGAAATGGTACAAAATTACCCTCCATCCACTTATTGGTTACAAAATATCCTTCTCATCCATCTATTGGGTCCAAAATACCCTTGTCATCCACCTTTTCGTTCAAAATTGACCACTTATTTAACGGTTTTATATTTAAACTATTTAAACATTTTTTTAAATATGTGACTTTCAACTATTTGTTATAATTTAACTTATTAGTATAATTTATAAACCAATCCACTACCCACCCATTACTAATTAAACCCCTCCAAATTAATAAACCCGTCACATTATTAATGCAACAACAGAAAAGCTATTGCCAATTGAGTGTTTTTAAAAATTTGAGGCGAGAATATCTATAGAAGTAAATTATCATACATTCAAATGTCTAAATAAAAATTAATTACCGATAAACTTAAAACTCTGCTTATGTTCATCTTAATTATTCTTATGTCTCAGTTATGTGATGTTACTTCATAGGTAACTTTTTTTCAACAAATATATTAAAGGTTTTAAAACAAATCATAAATATTTATAAAATTATATTTAAAAAGAGTGCATGAATTAATTCGGGATATATTAATTCTTTACCTTTAATCATAAATTTCTAATTCAATCTTGAAAGAATATCCTATTGAAAGTGTTCTCCTAAATAAGTGGCTCAACCTAAATTTAATTGGGGTTTTGATTTGGACTCGAATAATTATTATGTCATTTTCAGAAATCTATAATTTCAACGTGTTTTAGTAGTGTTTATGACGATTTTGATATTATAATTGGATTATTAATTGGGTGGGATTTAGTTAGTAATGAGTGGGTAATGGGTTGGTTTATAAATTATATTAATAAATTAAATTATAACTAATAGCTGAACGCCAAGTGTTTTAAAAAATATTTAAAGAGTTTAATTTTAAAACAGTTAAAGAAGTGGTCAATTTTGAATCCAAAAGTGGATGAGAAGGATATTTTGGAGCCAATAGGTGGATGAAAAGGACATTTTGGAGTCAATAGGCGGATGAATGATAATTTTGTACCATTTTCAATACTTCAAGGTATTTTAGGCCTTTTTTCGTTTATAATATTTTGTTGATATATTGTTTAATTTCATATGCACATTCAGATATTGAAAACAAATAGTTCCAATAATTCAGTGTTCAGATTTAGAGACAATATCTTAATATTCATATGTTTATTCAGATTATACATCTAGATCTTAATGCACATCTTAATATTCACGTTGGTATCCAGATTAGATTTAGATTCTTAATGCACATCTTATCGAATTCAGAGTTAACAGGGTTTAAAGGTATTGCAAGAGATGATAAGGGGAGGTGGGTAGGAGAGTTCATCGGGTGACTAGTGACTAGGTGTGGTAACAACATCGTGCCTCACAACAGAACTGTGATTCATATATGACGGGGCTTGTCCTAACGAATAACTACAACTTGAAGAAAGTCATCATCGAGACTGACTCAAGTGATTCCTTGATGCTGCTGAGTAAGGGAGACATACTCTATAGTCACCGTGATCACGACCTGATATAGGAGTGTTGACGTCTTCTATTCGAACTTAAAATGATCTCCATAATGCATATTCTGAGCGGAAATAATAAATGTCCAGATTACCTAACAAAACTGAGAAAAATACATCATGAAAAAGACGGGAAATACTACATCAAAATTTATCTTTTTTTTTATCATAACAAAGGAAGTCCTAAGTTCAAAAAAATTACAAAGTTCACGTGTTTTTGGACCATAAAAAAGAATCAGGTTTGTATGTCGGGCTAGTATAACTAAAGTTTCGATTGAAACAAACTAAGAAACTTATTTATTGATTGATATTAAAATTGAAATACAAGAAAAATAGCACAGATATATATTGAATGGAAAAGCAACAACTCCCAAAATAATCAACAAAGCTCAGCTTGTAACTAGAGACAATATCTCCTATGGAAAGACCATATAATAAGAAAATACTAGTAGTTTATATTTTATTTTCCGAAGAAGAAAACCCTTAGTAATAGCGATAAGGATTACTAAACAAATTGTTCATAAATTGTGCATTTTGATGGGCCATATTAGATCGAAAATTCATCCTTGCCTGATGTTCTTGAAGTTCGATCGATGCCATCATCAATCTCTCTGCATTAGTCATATTCTCTTCGTGTACAGGTTCTTTTTCAGTCTCAAGACTCGAATCTTCTTCCTTTTTTACTGTCACACATTTCAAGTGTGTGCCAAGTTTACACTCGGCACAGTAATAAAGCCATAAGCTATCATTGCAATATCTATCGCACACATCGCAATAGATATCCACAGAATCTTCACTAGGAAATGGCCATTGATATTGGAGTTTAAGGGAATGTTGATGATCCTCACGAGTTATATTTTCAGCTAAAGATGTAGCACATTTAGCATGGAGACTGAAGTTGCATTCGAGGCATTCGTAGACAAAGGAGTTTGGTACTTCACCACAAGCATTGCAACCAAAATAGAGTCGTCGTTCGGGTGAAGTAGGATACAAAGTGAGAGGGTGATTAGGATGGGAACTGTGTTGTATTTTTTTTGGTAACTCGAAGCATGATTTATGAAGGGTGAATTCGCAATTGGATTTTGTGCATTTGTAATTAGCAGTGTCACAAAGTTCATCCTCACAACCTGAGCAGATTATTTCATTTGATTGTTGAACTTTACAGAGTTCCAAAGGATGGGAGTGGCTAAAATGCTTCAGATTTTTTGCTTTACTTGTTGTTATACCTCTGTTTCCTCTTTTTGATTAATTTCTTGTATCTTGATTGGTTCCTTCTCTGTTTTCCTCTGTTTCGATTCTTGTTGTCTGACAGATTTGGAAATGGCACATTTTAGATGTGTGCCAAAATCACAATCAGCACAATAATACAACCAGTTATTAAGATCTGCATTGTCATGACAGACATCACAAATAAAAACAGTACTTTCATCGGCGTCATCATCATAAGGGGATTCAAAAATGAGTTCAAGTTCATGATGATGTTGCTGGGTAAGGACAACAGTTTGGGGCAAAAGGGCACATTGCATATGGATATCAAAGTCGCAAAAGGCACAGCTAAAGCTACAACCATTGCCAGCAGAGCCACAAGCCTTGCAAGTAAAAGAACGATTCGAGTAAGTTGGAGCTGGGAGAAGGGTCAAGTGGTGGGATGGATGAGATGAGTGATGGAGGAAACGCGGAGCGTTGAGGCAGTTTTTGTGGAGGAAATATTGGCAGGTGTTGCAACCATAGAAATTACTAGTAATGTTTGGTTGCTCACAAGCATTGCAAGTAAGTGTTTCGGTTGGATTCACAATTGGTTTCAACATGTGTGGATGACTGAAGTGTTGTTTACCTTCACATGTCTGTTTTCCTCTTCCCATTTCGTTGGGATTTCGTTAGTAAATAATAAAAGCTAAGGTTTTGAGTATAATCTAAATGATATAAAATTGCATGTTAAATACAGAAATCTTAACAAGTTGGTGACATGAAAGTCAAATATTGAGGTTCAAGGAATTTACATTTGTGGAAAAAAATTTATGGGATAATGAGTTGACTTGTGACTTTGTGGTGTTACGGATTTAGATATATTTGATTTATTTTAAGGGCATTGAGTGGTGATTTAAAAAAAAAAAAAAAGAAGCTAAGAATAGACTTTGGACTTAGATTGGATCAAGTTGTGCCATACTTGCCATAGCAAGTTGCTTAATGACTGGACTCTATGTGCGACCTTTTTCAGCAACGTTCATATATGGTCTAAGAATACTGGTGGTTATTTGGTCATGTTTTATTGGAAATTTGAAAAACTAGTTTTTGTTGTCAAAATGAAAAAAATATTTGAAAACTAGAGTTGTTTTTTTACTTTTGATGAGTAATTTGGAGTAAAAAAACTGAGTAAGGTAATTTTCATAGAAATTTTACATAAACCTTATAGTGCTAAGAGCTAATTACAATTTATTTCTGCTCTTTTTCAAATTACAAAAAATTCCTTAATTTTGGTGAAATTCGGATACATCCCAAAACGTTCTAATACATTGCGTCCGAGTTTTTGGTACATCGCTCAACGTACTAATACATTGCGTCCGAGTTTTTGATACATCGCTCAACGTACTGATACATCGCGTCTTAATTTCGGATACATCATTGAACGTCCCGATATATTCATGATATATACAATCGATACATTGTCGAAAGTGATATATACAAGAATAGGAGAGAGTATGAATTTTTGTAATTTTCAAATGGTATAAAATTTTAAAAAATTTGATAAAATAAATTGTGTATTTAGATAAAATAAGTAATGTATTTAGATTATTTTTCCTAAATCTCTAGCGGTTAATTATACCACAAATGTGTTTCCAACTCATCTTTTAATCCGTAAAAAGTTCAACAGAAATTCCATTACATTTAGCTAAATAATTATTTCATAGCTGTAATTACAGCTAGGCTGATAGAAAGTAGTAGTAGTACGTCCGGTCGATAATATCTAAGGGAGTTCCTTTTAACTAATAAGTTAACGCTTCATACTTAATTTTTCACATTAATATTATTGTCCCTTATTTGTATACTGCCTTGTAAATTATGGTTCAGCAGACATCGAAACAAACATGATATTTATTTTATGAGACTGAAATACAAAACACAAATTAAGTACTGAAAACAAATAAAAACAACAAGAGCGTTCGGACACTACGATTATAAACTGATACACAAAATTAAAGGAACAACTCCAAAATAATCAATTCTTCTCCCTTGCAAAGTGAATCCATCATGACCAAGATCATACCGTAAGTGAGAAAAGAGTTTTTATTTTGTATTCCGAAGTTATCGATGAGAGCTACGCCACATATTGCTTATAGTTTGGGCGTTCATATATGCCATTTGAGTTTGAAATGTAAGCCTTGCCTGTTGTCCTTGAGCTTTGATAGTCGCCATCATCAATTTCTGCTCATTAGTCATCTCTTCCTCTTCTTTATCTAAGCTCGAACCATCTTCCTTTTTAACCGTTGCACATTGTAAATGCGTGCCTAATTTACACTCGCGAGTACAATAATAAAGCCAATTGCTATCATTGCAAAGTCCATCACAAACCTTCAATAGGAAATGGCCATTCATATTGTAGTACAAGGGAATGTTGATGATCCTCACGAGTTATATTTTCAGCTACAGATGTTACACATTTAGCATGGAGAGTGAAGTCGCATTTGAGGCATTCGTAGACAAATGATTTTGGTTCTTCACCACAAGCATTGCAACCAAAATACATGCAGTCTCGTTCTGGTAAAGTAGGTACAAAGTGAGAGGGTGATCGCGATGGGAATCGTGTTGTATTTTTCTTGGTAACTCGAAGCATGATTTGTGAAGGGTGAATTCACAATTGGATTTTGTGCATTTGTAATTTGTAGTGCCACAAAGTTTATTCTCACAGCCTGAGCAGATTATCTCATTTGATTCTTGAACTTCAAAGAGTGCTAAAGCATGGGGGTGGCTAAAATGCTTCATTTTCTTTTTTGCTTAATTAGTTACACATTTAGTGATAAAAAAATTGCATTTGTGGAGAATTTTACGGTATAATGAGTTGGCTTGTTTTATTTTTTTTAATTAAAGATAACGAGTTGACTTATGACTTTGTGGTGTTACGGATATGGATGTATTTGATATTATTCAGAAGAAAAATGACTGATCCAAACGTCTAAGATGTACATAGACTTAGGACTTTGGTTTGATCAACTTGTGCCATATTTTGCTATAGCAAGTTGCTTAATTAATTGACCCAAACGTCTAAGATGCATATCTTTTTCATCAATTTTTTTTACACATTATTCTACAGTGTTTACACACATATAAACAACATAACACCCTTTGATGTGTATAGCATTGTAGAAAATGTATTAACACATCTCTAACTATAGAGCCGAAATACTGCAATTTTTTATTACAAATTTTGTTCAAAACCGGTCCTCCTCTTCCTCAAATGACTTTAAATTTTGTAGCAACCTCCTTAGACTACTGCCAAAGAGTCTAAAGACTCTAAATTTCTCACACAAAAAAATGAAATTCAAACTCATTCCATTCCTTCAAACTTGTTTAACAATGGTGGGTTACCTTTCTACTAGGCTTTTTATCACCCAAATCTTACAAAACAGTACTCCAACCACTTTTCGAGATCCAAACACAACAACAAAATGAATTTGTCAACTAACAAGTAACAGGACTCAAAATTTTTAAATTCGACTTTGAAGATATGCACTAAAAAAATTCAACTGAGACATTCTAAATTTTACATATTATACAAAAGTCGGTTATATCAGGTAAGGAAGGCAAACAGACTAAATGATAAATATATTAAACCTGAATATCAGAGTGTAAAAATCTCTTCCCATAAATTGCACATTTGTTCATTAAACCTGGAAGGATTACTTGCGCTTACGCTTAACAACCCAACTGACTTCAGGGCTTTTTTGCTTTTTGCCTTTGCTAACTCGGGCAGTTGAAGAACCTTGACCCTGTTATTAAAGAGAAGAGCAAACAATCACTTTGATAATTACAAATATAAACTTGAACTCTAAAAATTCAGTAAACTGCTAAACCATATAAAAGGCAGCGAGACACCGAAGCGCAATGAACTTGATGCAAATATGGCTAGTTAATTAGTTCCACAGAATTACTGATGAGTTTAACAAAACATATGATAAGGTGAATTTTATTGAATGTTCGCAGTAGATACAAAGAAGAGAGATGGAATTTGAGTTAAGAAACACCTTCATTCAGCTTAGCTTCTAAAATCCTATGTCAACAAGCAACAAAAGAGATCGATGCGCTTCCACTAAAACATCGACATTTGGAAGCCTAGGCATATGTACACTGGCAACATGATCCCAGGTAGCCAGCATTCCAATAAGGTCAATCATGGTTAGATCCTAATTGATAAAAATAAGTAAAACTGAAGAAATCAACGATCTACCCTCCACGAGAAATTGACAATTGTGTTCATTGTTCAACTATGTCTCAATCCTAAACAAGTTAGAGTCAGTTATATGAATACTCATTATTCCATTTAAGCTTCTCTCATGTCATAATGACACCGAACAAAAATAGAAGTGCAAAATAAGTTAAACATTAGAAATAAATGTAATAATAGGAGAAGTCCTCTAACAAGACTAAAGCTTATTTGTTTTCATTAAATTAAGACGTTTAAATCTAAATTTTTAGAGAAAATTTTAACGTGTATGATTAAGATACTGTCTCTAGATCTAAACACTCAATGATTAATACTTTTTATTTTGATGACAAGGAAACCCCCCCGTCGCTACCCTTTAGGTGCGCACAGGGTAAAACCCCCGCTCCTATGCAATAACTCACAAACCACATAGGAGAGGTAACCCACACTAGGTAAGCCCGGTGCGACAAGCTCGACACATAAAGCAAACATCTTAATTCCACTGGCAAGGGGTTTCGAACTTGAGACCTCCAACATGGAAGTCCCAAGCACAAACCACTGGGCCACCCTGAAGGATCTCAATAATTAATACTCAAAATATGAATGAGCATAATTTATTTGTTTGTAAACATAATAAATATACAATTCAAATATAAAAATAATACAATATTAGAATAAATATATAATACAACAAAATTATTGTTTGATAAAAAACATTTATTCTTGCTAGTAACGGTGGAGATGGTTTGTAGTGGCATGTGGTAGTGATGGGTTTTTTTCCAAGTAGTGATGGTTGTGATAGTGGCTAGTAATGGTGGTGGTAATAGTTGTGATGGTGGAGGGGATTGGTGTTCTAGTGGTGGTGGTTGTTGTGATGATGGAACTTGTTGATGTTAGTAGTTAACAATGGCGGTGGCGGTGGCAGTGGTGGCGGCTGAAAATTGAGTGGTGGTGTGTCAGTGGTAGCTGGCACCGATGCTAGTTGTGATTGTGGAGGTGGTTGGTAGTAGGAATTACCTAAAGTGGTGATAAGTTGTTCATAATGGTGGCGGAAGTGGAGGCAACGGTGACGATGATGGTGGTGACTATGGATGTTACAATGATGTAGTTGGTAGATGTGATAGTGACTGACAATAGTAGTCGACAT
The DNA here is from genome assembly GCF_001406875.1 of Solanum pennellii. Classification (NCBI taxonomy): domain Eukaryota; kingdom Viridiplantae; phylum Streptophyta; class Magnoliopsida; order Solanales; family Solanaceae; genus Solanum; species Solanum pennellii. The sequence goes on from NC_028637.1 coordinate 91,113,403, forward strand.
CGATGGTGGTAATGAAATTGGTTGATGTAGTAGTTTGCAGTGTTGGTGATTGTGGCTGATGGCGGTATTGGTGGTAGTCGGTAGTGGTTCTTAGTTGTGATGCTTTATAGTAGGAATTGACCACTGTAGGGATAGTAGTTGATAGCGGTGGCTGAGAAAATGGATATAATTATAATGATGAGGTGGTATGTGTTATAGAGACCGAAAAGTAGTGGTTGTTATTAGTGGTGCTTGCTAGTGGTAGTTGTGATAGCAGAGCTAGTGGGTTGGTGGAAATGGTGTTGGTGGTTGTGATGGCAAAGGTGGCTCTATGATGTTAGTAGTTGGCGGTGGTGGTGTTGGCTTAAGAATGTGTGGGTGTTGCCAATAGTGCTGGTGGTAATTGGTGATGGTGCTAGTTGTGATGGTGGATGTAGTTGGTAATAGAGATTGCTCGCAGTGGTGGTAATTACTGATAGTGGCGACGACGGAAATTACCAGTGGCAGTGATGATGACAGTGGATTAATTTAATGATGGAAGTGGTAGGTATGGTAGTAGCTGACAATAGTTGGTGGCAGCGGTGGTGGTTTCAGTGATGGTTGTGATGGAAGAGGTAGTTGGTGGTTGGCGACATCGTGGTGGTTTTAATGGCAGGGCTGGTAATGGTGGTAGCGGATGGTAGTAGACAAAGTAATGGTGAAAGTTATCCACAAAAAATACATCGTAATGATATAAAAACTTTATTCAAAATCTTGGTGATTGAGACCTATTCAGACCAAATAAGTGCTTAAATCTTAATATAAACAAACGCATTTAAAGGTCTTCACTACATAAAATGCAAACAAATGAGGCTTAAGTTCTATTCCCAGCAAACAGATAACACCTATGTGGATCTTTTTCCTTTACTGTGTCATATCTTTAGCTAAGCTTGCATTGATGTTATCATCAATTTGTTTTCCTTGTTCAATATAGAAAAGAAAATTAGAGAAGAGAAAAGAAACAAACAAAGGGCTAATCAGTCAACATATAAAACAATATACAGTTATAACAAGTGTAGTAGTATTGCATCACCGATCATATAGCAAACTAAATTTAGCAACTACTCACCGTAAGATTAGAAAATTCAACCTAGAACAATACCGGCAACCGGAGATACACCAAGATGAATGGTGTTTCCAAACCAAGAGTTTCAACCCAGAACAATACTGGCAACCTGGGATACACCAAGATTAATGGTGTTTCTAAGCGAAGAGTTCCCATTAGTTATTATATTTCACATAATGGCAACATGGGCAAAGACCAAGAATGGTGTTCCCAAACCATGAGTCATGGATGTGTGTATTCCGTTACTAACCATACCTTACAACCCATAAAAACAATCGGATCTTTTTCATGACAGATGGCAGTCCACAACAAGATATCCAATGTAATCCTACAAGGTCTAGAGAGGGCAGTGTGTACACGGCCTTAGCCCTATCTTTGGTAAGGTAGAGATGCAGTCCATAGATTAACATAAATACAGGTCTCTTATCTGTTTTTTCAAGGCAGCATAGAATGAGTAAGTCGCCAATTGGATGCAGATGCTACCCTTTTGTAATATTGTCTTCACACCATCAGTTCGCTATTTAATAAGTAACAGTTACTTATGTGCACACAGCAATGGCATGAAGAGAAGAATGTGAATTAAGAAAGGCGTCGGAGGTCAATAAATCACAGTGATAACTCAATGTCTCAATCCCACAAAATTAAAGAGATCAAGCAGCACAGCAAAAAAGGAAGAATACCTGTTGCATTCCAACCATTAAATTAGCCACCATCTGATCTTGGATCCTTTTGTCTATTTCTAGTCGCATTTGTCTGCGCTCCTCTTCCATCTGTGCTTGAAACTTTTTGTCCATTTCAGCTCGCATTTGTTCACGTTCCTCTTGCAACTTACGATCCATGTCAGCTTGCATCTCTTGGCGCACACCTTCTATTGCAGAAAACAGGCTAGATCCCAAGTACCCATGTTGCATGCGGCTCTTTTTTAGAGGCGTCTTTCCATAACCTTTTCCACGGACATAGCCTGTTCTCTCGCCAAGTACAGTAGCTAAAATCTCATCTCCAGTCATTGGATTCATGTTTTGTTCATATTGCTGTTGAACCACAAGTTCCTGGATCTGGCCCTGCAGTTGTGCAAAACCATTTATACTAACATATATATAATAATAAATATGAAAAAAGGTTTATTGTTTGGCTAGCTGTGCAGGACAGACTCCTTAGAAAGGAGAGAATGCAAAGACTGAATATACCAGTAGATAATATGTATTGTTGTTTATGTGACAAACAGGCTTAGGAAACAAACAAACACTTGTTCTAAGAGTGTGGATGGATAAAGGATGTGGAACAAGGACTAGAAACATGGATAGGGATTACGCTGATTGCAGGGGAGATGAGACGAGTATTACTAACAATAAAAAGAAAGAGGTGCAATGGGTTCAAGAAGCAGATACTGGCAGCAATATGATGGGCCATGTACTACACTGCTTGGAAAGCTAGGAATTGGAAACAATTTAGAGGAATCTATATACAACAGGCTGAAGTGGTAACACGGATTAAGACAGACATGAAAATTAGATTAGAGTTGTTAAGTGCATCAAAGAGAGCACATAATTGTAGTGATTTCATGTATAGACTGAATTGTTAGCTATTTTTTGCCTTAGCTTGAGGCTTGATTTCCCTGGCATCAGTCTGAAGGTGGTCCAGGAGTTGGGTGCTCTATATTTTGTAGTTATGTTGATGAGTGCTGGTAATAATATTTCACAGTTGTTACCAAAAAGAAATTGAAAAAAGGTCAGGAATGTCCTTAAATTATGCAAAATTGAACAAAAATGTCATCCACTGATAGGTTAGTCCAAGAATGCCTCTAACGTCAATACGTTGATCCAAAAATGTCCTATTGTTACTTTCGGTCAAAATGTCATTTAAAAGATAAGAAACAACTTGTATCTTAGGAAAAGGGTTTTTTTGACACAAAAGTAACAATAAAGGCATTTTTGGACCAAACTATTAAATGAGGACATTTCTGTTCAACCTTGCATAGTTTAAGGACATTTTTGTGATCCTTTTCCAAATAAATATATTTAATTATGAAAAATTACGTGAATTTGTTGTGATTGTTGATCTGACCACAACAGTTCTCCTTTATCATTCTTACGCGTATGTTGGAGCTCCCAGACACGATCTGGTGGTGCCTTTTCTCCGGTAAGAGGATCTCTCTACAATATATATTTCATATGAGAAAAACAAAGGTGAGCATATAAAATGACATAAATAAATAATGGAAGTACATCTGTCTCAAAAAAAAATAACGGAAGTATATGATGGTTGGAATAAATGCATTTCCACCAGTGATTCCTCTACTTCTGCAAAAGACTTTGAACCACATAAATGCTTTGTTGTTTGCTTTTTCCTGTTTATTTTATTTCTCTCGCTTTTAGCCTGCAATAAAGTCAAACAGATTAAGACATTCAAATGATAATTTATCAAACATCCTCTAATCAACTTACCTTGAATGACTGGCTTCCAAAATATTGTATAAGAAATTCCCAATCCTCAGGCACAACATCTTTTGGCGGATGGCACAGTCTCTCCTCATCAGTATTATAACGCAAGTATTCAGCATGCAACCGAGTCTTCCACGTTCTAAAAAGCCTTTTCATAGTGCTGGCGACAAAACCCTGCAACACATTCTCTCCCCTACCACCACCTACTTCAAATTTCTCCTGAAAACATGTATGTAAAGTTATACTCCCCCTGTACCAATTCATGCGACATTATTTCATTTTTTATTAGTCCCAAAAAGTTAGTCTTCCATATTAGTAATAATTTAACATTAAACTTCTCATTCTACCCTTGATGATATGATTTGGAGACATAAAATACTTATGGCTTGCTTTAAACAACAAGTTTCAAAAAAAAAATATTTCATTCTTAAACTTCAGGTCCAGTCAAATACCATCACATAAATTGAAATGGAGGTAGTAATTTATTTATTTCTTGAGAAGGTGAAATGATTTTATTAATAAACTAACACAGAGAAACTTATAATGTTATCCTAATTCCTAGCAACATAAATAATGCAAGACATCTAAATGTCAAATATTGACAATAATGTATTACCTTCACTTTCAGCCACATTTTTTCTCCATCTTTTGCAAAAATTGTAGCCCAATCACCATCTCTAAACGAGATAGTGCTCCTCATGGTCAAGCCACAATAATTGACAATATCTCTAGCCCCAGGACCTACAGCTCTATCAATGTCATCCGGAATATGAACTGTGATTTTGCTACCATATTTGGTTTTCATTTCCACGTTTATGGATCTATATTTCCCCCTGCCTTTCTTAGATTTGCTGCAAGAAACTGTGAAGCGAGATATATAGGACAATTAGAAAACTTAACAGCAAGAGATACGATATAGAATACAAAAGAGAAATGGAAACCAGCCGTAAAATTAAAAATTGAATTTCTTTATGTCTAAGCTAAACTAAATGATACTTATTTTTGCTTGAATCATTTCAGATGCACACTGGTCATAAGCTAATAGGATAATAGGGCTACCAGCTGAAAAGGGAAAACATATTAGCAACACCTTCATAACAGTTCCTGAGCAATCCAACAGAGATATGGCCGGAAAGAAATATAGGAGGATCTGAAGCTATATTTTCAAGATATGGCGGTGCTCATGTAAGGTATAGTGATATATCCAGATATCCTTTAGTTTAACAGTAATGTATCAACAATTTCAACAAAATGACGACTCAAATATATATTTCCTCTTTTCATAACTGTCATGTATAGCTCATCCTGTCGACAGTAAATACCAAGAAGAAACTTGATTATTACAAGAAATTAAGTGTTATGCCAGCACACCACAAGAGTAGATAACAGCATCAAGAAGCACAAATTTCCGGGAAAATATTGCTCACTTCTTTGTCACTATATGAATGCCAAGTTTAAAGATATAGATGGACAACCGGAGAAGGAACTGTTGAAATAGGAATGGTATATACAATCCTACTTGAATAAAGATTGCAATGTAGTGTCTACAAATTACGCTTAGTATAGTAATGTAGACACACAATTCAATAATATTTTTCTCTTATATTAAGAAAGATATCATTGTGCATCAATCCAGCGAAAACAGCCATCACTGTGCAGTTTTCCAGTGACCTAAGCGGCTACCTGAGTGATCAGCTTGGAGATATCTTCACCAAGTCTCTCACCGGTCCTCATATTAGTTACATCAGTAACAAGCTTGGTACATATGACTTGTATGCATAAGCTTGAGGGGGAGTGTTAGAATAAGAATAGGATTAGTAAATAGAATCCCTAAATAAGGATTGTAATGTAGTGTCTAAAAATAGGGCTCCGTATCATACTATAGATACACCAATTCAATAAAAAATTCTCTTCTATTTTTCATAGGAACAAATCTTACCAGATGGCTATTTAGCAATGATTAAGAGACCTTAACTTCTGCAATAATTTCGAGGAGGTCCTTCAGTTGTTTAATTAGCTAGGCTTCTGTTACTACCAAACTGATAACTACATATCAATCTTTGTGTAACTTCCAGTACTACTGCACACAAGCTTTGGTAGCTAGGTCCGCGATATTTCCCAGCAGCATAGTCAATATCTCTGAAAAATAAATATTGGATGTAGTAGTTTGGCACAATCCCAATGTTATCTGGTCAAAGCCTCACCCATCCTACCCAGATTTCATTGCATCTATATATGTGGGTATTGCATTGTCATTATAGATATTCAAATGTTGTCTTATAATGGAGCAAAAGTCAGCCATGTCAATTACAAAGGCTATGCAAGATGATGGAAAATGAAGAAAACTCACACATCAGAAGCTAGATCTGAAGTCATCTGAAGTCTATGGGACACTTACGTAGGCAGAGCACAAGTAAAGAAGGTTAGAGCAGGAGCGGAGCTACGGTGATGTCAAGGTGTCCAGCTGGACACACTTCGTTGGAAAACTACACTATATATGGGTCAAGTCATACTTTATATTGATATATATAGTATTTTGAACACCCTCGGAACCAATGGAGACCCAAAGCGCAGTCGCAAGGTTATGCACGAAACTTACACGGCGGCTCCCAGGTTCGATTCCTTGCAACTTTCATGTGAAGTGAGCAGTAGCTCAGTGCCAATTGGGTGCAGAAGTATGCAAGCAAGATCGAATCCCTATAGAATTAATTCTTTTAAAATATTTACTATCTAAAGTTTGGACACCCTTCATAAATTTCTGGCTACACCACTGAGTTAGAGGGGTAATAATCTTTGTAAATTACTATGTTTAAATGGAGAAGGGTCAGAGCCACTACTCACCGAGTTTTGAACCGTGACCCAGTGGATATCTCAGTTATCAAAAAAAAAAATCAGTATGGTATACATCCATGAAGATTCTCATGACAGAATCATCTTATCAAAACATAACTGTACAACAATATAGTACATAATAGACGCTACGAAATTGACCAAAGGCATTGAACGAGCAACAACAGAATACTAAAATGTCATTGAAAAAACAAAATGAACAATGCAAGTAAAAATTGCATAATAATTTTCCGAAGTACAACTGAGAAGAGGGAAACAGACCACTTATAAGTCAAATGCAAGAAAACTAACCTTCACCACTATTTAAATTCACTGAAGAGGGATGTACACTTCCTTCCATATTCCTTGATAATTGTGACCCCGACAATTGTTTTTGACTTGTTCCAGGGGTCCGAAAGCCTGGAGAAGTACACTGAATTGCTTCGGGAATCCCTATTGTTTGTGCTTGTGGCTGAGATGATTGATCAAGTGTAGGTCTATGTGATGGGTTAATATTTACGGATGACACCACTGCAAAATTATCACGTACTCCTTCAACACTACCACGCCCACGGCCCCTTCCACCTCGCCGACCTCTACCTCTACCTCGTGCAAATCTTGCCATTCCTGCAACATCACATAAACAGTATATAAAGATTCAAAAAATTTACTCCCTCTGTTCACTTTTTACTTGTCCATTATTCAAAAATAGATTTTCACTTTTAGTCGTAACTTTTAACATATCAAGAAAAGACTCTTATATTTTTCCATGTTTTACCCTTAGCATTACTTACTTACTCACCAAATTATTTTTCAAGACCTAATGCTAAACATCAATTAATAAGGGTAGTGTGATAAAATAGTCATGTCAATTGTTTTTTCTTAATGAATGCGTCAAGTCCGAATGTAACAAGTAAAAGCGAACAGAGGGAGCATATAGTATTGAAAGCTTAAAAAGATAAAAATAATTAAAGATGTATTCAAAGGAAGCTTGATGTGCCCTATACTAAGAACCCAATTACCAGAAAGCAGGAACAGTAAGGTAAAAACATTGACAAACAAGTTGAGTCCATCAAAAAATTCACTGACCCAATATATTTCTGGCTATTGAGAACAGATAAGTGTATGCACTTGGGCTAAAGTCCTCCCAGGAGATGAGGAAAACTTTTCACTGATATGTTGCTCAGACTCTTCAAAAATGCATGTCGGATCCTCCAATATTGGTGCATTATCAAAGGACCTAATAAAGGTTCATCAAAATTTTGGAGAGTCTGAGAAAGATATTTCACTCAGGCCCATGTGTCAATTATTTGGCTGACCATTAATAAAATTTCCAATGTCTTTGTAAAGGAGATAGTTGATCGAGACACGTTATTCAAAAGAGTACACAAAATGACATAACATCAATTTCTGAAAATCTTATTTAGAATATGACTTGCTGTTATTAAGTTAATGCCCCTTATTGCAATTATTTACTAGTGCTTTGTTATAATCCTCCTTCATATGACTTATCTTATCACGCACAGTCCAACTACAACAAGACTATTGTTTATCATTTGCAAGTGAACAAAAGCCAGGTTGCTTCGTAGCCAAGGTTGGTTTCTTAGAGCCATTTCTGGGTTTTCTAGTGCTGTCAGGTAATGAACTTCTATGACTCGGATAGAAGATTTACCAAAAGGTGCATAGACTAACTCAATAGCAGTTCAGGAACAATTGCCAGCAAATGTTATCTCCTGGTGATCTGCGGACTAAAATATGCTAAACTTAATAGGAAACTACTACATCAGGGAAAACATAGTATCCTCGTATTTCAAATACCATATTCCATGACAAGTCTAGTAAGTTCATTTCATTTGATTCTGAACAATTTAATTCCTTGAATTAATTAGAAACTTGATCAAAATTGAACATTTTTACCAAAATGCATTACTCTTCATTTTCATTTTATCTGCTTCATAAGCAATGGTGTGGAATAAGTGTAAGTCAAACACCCTTCTGTGCAATACAAAGTGCATGTGAATGTGGGAGATACAGTAAAAGTTACATCCAGACAAAGATAAGATTGGAGAGATCACTAAGGTTTTCAAGCACAACAGCAAGGTTGTAGTAAGTGATGTGAACTTGAAAAAATATGGCTAGTACAAACTAATTAGTCCTTTTGAAAAAATAACTGTTCAAGAGTGGTGCTTTCAGATTCAAGTTCATTACCAGCTTGAATGTGATGCCTTACTCAAAAGTCAAAAAAGCAGAAGGTAGCCAGTTGGATGGGACATTAAACACTTGAGATGAAGACAATTTTCAGAAATCAAAATTATGTTTCAACATTATTCACAAGGCAACAAGTAACTTTTCATTGGGGATAGAAGATCAGTGAGATTATCCATGATATAAATGTTTGAATTGCAGTCATTTGATTATTGACTTGTGCCTACCAATCATAGAGTAGCATTCTCCCCCTTCATATTGTCGGTCAACTCTGTGAACAAACAGTAAACAGAACTCATCCCAATTTGATTTAAGGGGTAGAGTTCACTATACCATCCTTCAATCATTTAGAAAGTCCCAAAACTTCCTTTTTGCTTTTTTTACTTCATCAGTTTAAAATATTTCCGGTGTTAAGCTAAAAGATCACTTTTTTCTTTCAACTAGAAATGTAACAAGGTGTGGGGGTGAGAGAGTTAGCTAAAAGTACAGATATCAAACATACATAATAATTCGTATTAAGTAAATACTCAAACAAGAACATTTTGCTCAAACAATAGTAAGTAGTAATCGCAACTGATACCGCTGCCCCTTCCCTCATGTTTAACGTATAAACAATTCTAAAGCAATATTCTGGAATCGTGACAACGAAAAGGGTGCTTGCAAAAAAAAAAACATGCAAGAATCAGTAGCGATTGAAATTTATTGATCAATGAGGACAAATGAGGGTTAGGGTTTCGGAAGCAACCAGTAATCAATAAATCTTGACACTAAAATCTCAGAACTCAACAGGATTATTTTTGCTCAACAAGCCCAATTCAAAATAAAATTTTACATTTTTCTATGAGACAAAACAAGATGAATGAAAATCTACCTTTTTACACTTCCTCACGCTTAAAGTATGTCCAGAAAATTGGAAGCAACCTTCGAAATCTGATAGTGGATGGTGACGACGACAAGTTTAAGGCAAAATTGGGGCTTTATATCACTCTCCTCTTTCTATAGAATAAAAGGGAAAAGACAAGAAATGGTGGCGACCTAGTCACCATAAACAGGTTATGTGGCGATTCAATGGTTGCCACAACAGTTTTTCACAGCAAAAAAGCTCTTTACGGGTCGAATTTGGTGGGAACTTTCTTTTTTATTAATAATTTATGGGCTATGAATTAGTGTTTGGATTATAAATTAATGATTGGGAAAATTTCATATATGGCAAACTTATTTGATTAAATAACATTATATGGGTATAGTTTACCTAATTACATTTTATGAGTATAGTTTAGTTATTTTAGGTATCTTTAATTTTGTATATAAGGTTTCTTTTGTTTTTTATTTATATAATTTTATTTTAAAAAGTGGTTTGTAACTGAAGCGTTAAATATGCTAACAATAAATATAGATAATGCCATTATTTAAGGTAAACGTCCCTTTTTTAAGGTAAACGTTCAAATTCATTTTTTTTTCAAAAAAAAAAGAATTATACAACAATTGAAACAAAAGATAAACTTGTTTTTGCTGTTTATGAAACAGCAGTTCATCAATTTTTTTTATTTTTTCTTTGTAATCGAATTCAGGCAAGTGTTCATTGGATGAAAATTCATGTTTATTATTGCAATAATTATACAATGTTCTATTGGATTTACAAATTTTGATTTATGTGCGTTCGTTATTGTGGTGTCGTAGTTTTTTTTTTTTGAAAACTAGTTTCAAAATATGATTATTTTAAGCAGAAATTTCGTACTATACAATTATATACTTTCTGTTGATGTAGTATTTGTATATTATAAAGAAGATCAGTGTAAGCGAATACAAGTAATCGTTGGTGATAATTGTATATAGCCATAAAGTAAGTGTTTTGCTTTTGATACAATTATATACTTTTTTTGATGTAGTATTTGTATATTAAAAAGAATATCAGTGTAAAATCAATTCAATAATTTGATTGTATAATATTGTTGTATTAATTGTATATACGATCTCTTTGAATGATTTGAAATATATTTTTTTTAATAATTGTATAGATAATGGCTTCATTGGCTATTTTGGTTATGCATTCTAGTCAATATGTGTACATCAATATAGTAGTTAAACATAGCAATATATACAACTGTCTAAATGACTTTGTATATACTCCAATAATATATAAACTTAATATATACTAACTTCAACAATTTGTAATAACTACTAAAATATACAAATTACAATCATATATGAAATTTTTCCATCTATATAACTAAATTCAATTACTTTGTGTATATATGTATACAAAAAAAAAAATAATGAGCCTTTAATATACAATCCGCTACTACCACTATTAAAACTTAGTATATATGTATACAAAAACAGTCAATTTTGAAAACAGTCATGGACAGATCAATTTTTGTATATGTATATAAACTTAATATATACTAACTTCAATAATTTGTATATAACTAATAAAATATACATTTTATAATCATATATGAAATTTTCCCATCTGTATAACTAAGTCCAATTACTTTTTGTATATATATACAAAAACAAAAATAATAATGAGCCTTAATATACAATCTGCTACTACCACTATTAAGACTTAGTATATTATTCATTATACATAACTTAAAGTATGTATAAAGTAATCAAATCCACAGACACATATACAAATATATAACTAAAACATGTGTGTACTAAACATGCAATATACTATATACAATTACGTGAATACAAAATTTACTTAAACAATAATTTTTTGTATATTGACATCTAAGTAACAAAAAAATTGCATCTAAATTTGTGTTTTAAGCCACTACCTCATAAATATGATGTTCTTCAGACCCGTCAACTTCACATGCATTTTCGTCTGACTCAATGTTTACTGCTTTCCTCTTTCTTCCTCCTTGTACAATTTTAATGCCTCTAGCTTTAGCATTGTTAATAACTTTTTGAACTGCCGTAGGGTCATATTTTTTCTTTGATCTCAATTCTTCCATTGTTTGTTCATGTTGAACTTGTTTTGATTTTACCATAGACCCTACATCAACCCCAAAATCTTGAGTTAAACCCATTGAAAACGATGGTAAATTGTCAACAAAATTGACATGCAATGGAATACCTTTGATAATCCTCATAGATGAAGATGATTCATTCATTCTGTGACTAATTTGAGATCTAATAAGAACAAACAACCGATTATTTCATCAAAAAAAATATGAAAAAACATAAGAAACACAATACATATACAATTGTTGAATAAGGAAAAAAAAAAGGAAAACGACTAAAATTTAGGAGTACCTACGAAAATTGAATTCAACTTCGGGAGGGAGTAATTGAATTTTGGACAATTTGAAATTCAAATCGGATAAAGTATTAATTGTAGGAGAAAAAGGTGGAATATGAATAGGAGAGATAATATTGTTTTCTGTAAAATTATATACAAAATTAAAAAAAAAAAAGTTTTTATACTATTGGTTATATAATAGGTGGTGGACCCCATTAATTATAGCAAAAAAAAAATAAACTATAATTATAGAAAGTAAATAAATTAAACTATACCCCTATTATATAATTACTTAGGAATGTTTGTCATTCCATATAATTTTCCCTTAATGATTTAGCTTGATGATGGTTTAAGATTGAGTAGATAACAGGTCGAATTTGAATAATTTATTGGAAAAATTACATAAATTTTTATATTTTAATAAATAATTACTGATTTTAGCAATACTTTTTAATTATTATCATTTATAACAATATTATGTTAATATGCAATATGAATTAAAAGTGAATTATGTATCCAATATATATGAATTATAATTATTTTTTTAAATATATTATGTTTGTTTGGTAAAAGTTTGACACATTGTATTATAAGTGTATTAAAATGTGTGATAAATGTATTATCCATCATTAAAATTTGTATTATATGTGAATTATAAATTGTTCTTTGTTATATGTATTAAACTTGTATTATAAATGAATTAAAAGTGATCAAGTGGGAAAAAATATTATTGCTATAAATGGTAAATATTTTTTTATTATAGTATATTTATGTAAGTTTCCCTAATTTATTTATGGGATACAGTAGCTATTGTTTGATTTATTTGTGTTTCACAACAAAAGTAGGGTATCATCTGCTCAAATTAGGACTCCAGATAGGGTATTAGGTTGTCTTTTTTGTTTTCGCTCGCCTTTCTCTCTCTCGATCGCTCCCTGTCGCTAGCCTCTTTCGCTTTATACAATAAAATTGTATAAATTGTGTTTCTGTTTGTATAAAGCAAGAGAAAATTGTGTATACACATGCAAATACATATATCTCCGTTCTATACACTTATGATTATACAATACAAATATTTCCCTGCCCAAATCTCTTTTGTCTTTCTCTCTTTTTCGTTTTATACAAATTCAAATTGGATATAATTTATCTCTTTCTCATTTTATACAATTTGATTCAATTATATACAAATTCAAATTACAAACAGATACAATGAATTGAGATGCTAACAACGATTTATACAAATGAGAGGCTAATAACAATTTATACAAATGGTCTGCCAGCGAAATTATACAAATCTGAAGATGAACCAACGAATCATACAATTGCTTCTTTGTATATATGTATAACGAAATAGGCATAGCTTTCAGTTATATATGTATAGCGAATTATACGTATATATGTTTGTTATGCAGCGCAATTATGCAAAATTTGCTATAGCATATAAATTTGAATTTTGTGTTTGCTATTTGTGAAAGTTACCCTTTATTTAATACAGATCGTGAAATTTTTCTAATTTAAATTTCAAAAAGAAATTAATGCAATGGGTTTAAAAATCTTCACACCAGGCAGAGTTACTGATGGACATCCTTCGTCAAAAAATTATATTGTATATATATGTTAAATATTAGGATTATATATTTAAAATTGGACACCTTTGACAAAAGCTATATTTATGACGCAATGATAATAATTGTTCATTTTAATGAATAAGTTTTAGATTCTGTTGGTGATCGCAACACTGAGTTTCACCATGGAAGTGAACTCGATTCAGAGCTCAAAAAGAATGGACGAAAGATGAGGGACAAAGTCTGATTATCTCATCCTTAGGACATTTTTATCCTCTTTCAAGGAATATTCCAGATATATTCCATTATATATGTAAATATTGTTTTTATTTATTTATAATTAGTCAGTTAGAGAGAAACAAATAAGAGAAAGACAGCTGGTAGTATAGTAACAAATTTATTCCTTTTGCTTTGTATAAATGCACATGTACAGATTGAATGAAATCAGAACAAAAAATTTTCTCAATTGCTTTGTTTCTTTTCAATATGGTATCAGAGCAATAAGATCTTCATCACGCCCCTCTTTCTTTTCCTTTTTTTTTCTTGACCTCATCCTCTCATGGCTGGTGATACTGCCACATCTCAAGTTGGAGAGGCTGGAGGTTCAACTCCAGTAGGTTCAACTATTCAGATCAACCAAGGAAATGATGCCTCTAATCCTTTTTATCTTCACCCATCCGATTCACCTGGAATGGTGCTTGTCAACTCAATCTTCGATGGGAAGAGCTACAGTGGCTGGCGCAAGGCAGTCTTCATAGCTCTTTCTGCCAAGAACAAACTCAGCTTCATTGATGGAAGTCTTAGTGAACCTGCTGTTTCTTCACCAACCTATAAGGCATGGAATCGATGCAATGATATGGTGATTTCATGGTTACTCAACTCCCTTTCTAAGTATATAGCAGAAAGTGTCTTATATTTTCAAAATTGCTAAGGACATCTGGAAAGAACTTGAAGATAGGTTTGGGCAGTGCAATGGTGCAAAATTATTTCAGCTCCAAAAAGAGTTAAGTGATTTGGTACAAGGAAACTCAGATGTGGCTGGTTATTATACCAAGGTGAAAAGGATTTGGGATGAGTTGGATAGTCTTGACACTTGTGCTCATTGCACTTGTGGCTGTTCTTGTGGAGGTAAGAATAGGACTCTTAAATCTCATGAAGACGGCAGGCTCATTCAGTTCCTTATGGGACTGAATGATGCATATTCTAGTGTTAGAAGCAATATCTTGATGATATCACCCTTGCCAAGTGTCAATCAAGCTTATTCATTGTTGATCCAAGATGAGAAGCAGAGAGAAATTCACACTTTTCAACATCCAATTGAGTCAGCTTTCATGGCTGCAAGACAACAATATGGGGTTCAAAAATTCAACACATTAGAAAAGAAAGGAAATTTTGAAGGATCAAAGAACAACTTATTCTGCAATTATTGTAAGAAGACAAGGCATACGGCACAGAACTGCTATAGGTTGATCGGCTTCCCAGCAGACTTCAAATTTACCAAAGGAAAGAAACCTCAAGCACAAAGTAATGCAGTATACACAGATACTGATGCAGGAAATTCTTCAATTGCTCTCCCTGAGAAAGAATTCACACGGGAACAATATCAGCACATGTGTAGTATGCATCAAGATTTTCAACACCTCAAGTTACGCACTCAAGGTGAATCAAACTCTGAGGTTCATATATCTGCTAACTGTGCTGGTATAGCTCAAACTCTTTCTACTTCTATGCATTCTTCTAAATCTATCATTTGGATTTTGGATTCAGGAGCATTTGAGCATATGACCCATGATTCCAAGCTTTTATTCAATATTCACCCTCTACTCACTCCTGTTTTTGTTAATCTTCCTAATTCAGAAAGAATTAAAGTCACTCAAGCTGGAAGTGTCAACATTTTACCCAATTTTACTGTTGTAGATGTTCTCTTTGTTCCTAGTTTTAGGTGCAATCTTCTTTCAGTTCACAAAATATGTTCTAGAGCTAATTCATCTCTTCTTTTTACTTCCTTTGGAACTGTTTTGCAGGCCCCTTCAATGAAGAGGCCAATATTACTTGGGGAGGCTAAGCTGGGCATCTATCTTCTTCACACTATCAAGCCTACTACTAGTTGCAATCCTCTAGATGTACCTAGTATTTCTAATTCAGCTTTTTACTCTTTGTAATGAAAGCAGAAACCTATCTAGTTCAGTTTATTTTTCTGCTACTGTTCCTACCGATGTAAGTCTATGGCACAATCGTTTGGGGAATTTGCCTTTAAGTAATATGAAGAATATTTCATTTTCTTATTCTTCTAGTAATTCTATTGATGCTTATGATATCTGTGCCAAGGCCAGACAAGTTAAAATGCCATTTTTCTCAAGTCTTAGATCTACTATTAATGTCTTTGATCTAATTCACATAGATACTTGGGGGCCATATAAAACACCCACTCTTGAAGGTTTTCGATATTTCCTTATCATTGTTGATGATTTTAGTAGGGCTACTTGGACTTATCTCCTTTCCACTAAATCAAATGCTTTTACAGTCCTAAAACAGTTTCTAGCTATGATTGAACGACAATTTGGTAAACAAGTTAAAACCATCAGATCCGACCATGCCATGGAACTTGGGGGAAGTTTTGAAATCTCAGAATTCTTTTCTTCAAAGGGTATCATTCATCAGACAACTTGTGTATACACCCCACAACAAAATGGAATTGTTGAAAGGAAACACAAACATCTACTTGAGACTTCTAGAGCCCTTTTATATCAATCAAAATTGCCCATTCATTTTTGGGGTGATTGTATCCTCACTGCTACTTTTCTAATCAACAGATTCCCATCTCGCATTCTTCAATTCAAAACTCCTTATGAAATCTTATTTGGTAAGCTTCCTTCTTATCATTCTCTAAGGACATTTGGTTGTTTAACCTATGATTGTACTATCTCTCAATTGAGACACAAGTTTGATCCTAGGTCTATACCAAGTGTTTTCTTAGGTTATCCTTTTGGAAAGAAGGGTTACAGGCTTTTGAATCTTCAGACTATGAAGGTTTTTATTTCTCGACATGTTCGATTCCATGAATCTATTTTTCCTTTTTCCTCAACTTCAAGTCATAAGCATCTATTTCCTGTTCCGGATCCTCATTCTCTTTCTTATCCTGATCATGATCCTTTTGATATTTCTCTCCCTGTATCTATTTCTACTTCAGATTTAATTCCTCTCGAATCCTCACATTCATCTTCTCCTCTAAATGCCGACATTTCTTCTTCTTCTACAACTCCTTCACCCCCTCTCCCTATTACTAGGAAGTCTAATAGAGTCAAACAACCTCCTTCTTATCTTGCTGATTACTTATGCAATTTTGTTTTTGTCACATATCAACTTGCTGAATCATGTTTTTCAGTTTCTCTTGACCCTACTATTTTACCTTTCTCTGCTCTATCTTCTACAGATCAATCCCTCCTTAATTCTACTTCATACATTTCTAAGCCTACCTCCTATTCTCAAGCTGTTCTCCATCCTGGTTGGCAAGCTGCTATGGCCAAGGAGTTTGATGCACTTGAGGCCAACAAAACTTGGGAAGTTGTTCTCTTGCCTCCTGGGAAGAAGGCTTTCCCTTGCAAATGGGTTTATAGGGTGAAGTATAAATCAGATGGTTCCTTAGAAAGGTTCAAAGCTCGTTTAGTTATACGGGGAGACACTCAACGTGAGGGCATTGATTTTACTGAGACTTTCTCTCCAGTGGTTAAGATGACTACCATTAGATGCTTACTTGCCATTGCAGTAAAAAAGAATTGGAATATTTCTCAGTTAGATGTTAATAACGCTTTTCTACATGGTGATTTACAAGAAGAGGTTTTTATGAAATTCCCTGCTAGTTTATCACCACCCACTCCTAATCATGTATGTCTATTGAAGAAATCCCTTTATGGTTTACGACAAGACTCTAGGCAATGGTATGTCAGGCTCACAGCAGCTCTTAATTTTAAAGGTTACACTTGTTCTCTAAATGATTATTCAATGTTTTTTAGACAACTCTCCGGCAAAGTAACCATTGTGGCTGTTTATGTTGACGATATTTTAATTACTGGGGATGATATTACTGAACGATCGTCTTTGAAAGATTTTCTTCACTCGGAATTTCAGATTAAAGACCTTGGTCATGCTAATTTTTTCTTAGGCATGGAATTATTGAGAGAACCACATGGTTTAGTTATAACTCAGAGGAAATTCACCTTGGACATGTTGTCTGAATTTGATTGTCTTCATCTCAAGCCTGTCTCTTCTCCTCTAAATCCTGCTCACAAGCTACTTCCAGATGAAGTTGAGCCTTTACCCGACCCTACTTTCTATCGTCGACTGTTGGGAAAGCTTAACTTTTTAATCCATACACGACCGGATTTGTCCTTTGCTGTTCAGACTCTCAGTTAATACATGCAGTATCCTCGTCAACCTCATTTAACCGATGCTTATCACTGTCTTCGGTATCTCCTCCGGGATCCTGGATTGGGTTTATTTATGTCTTCCCATGCTTCTTTTCGCCTTCTTGCTTATTGTGATTCTGATTGGGGGAATTGCCCTGTTACTCGTCGCTCCATCAGCGGGTTTTACATCAGTCTAGGGGGTTCTCCGATCTCCTGGAAGTCCAAGAAACAACCTTTAGTATCTCTTTCTTCTGCTGAAGCAGAATATCGCTCTATGAGAAGAGTGGTTGCAGAGGTTACCTGGTTGGTTCGGTTGCTTGACGACTTGTCTGTTCCTTCATATTTACCCGTAGCCCTTCACTCTGATAGCCAAGCGGCTATCCACATAGCTCATAATCCAGTTTTCCATGAACGCACAAAGCATGTGGAGTTAGACTGTCACTTCGTTCGCCAACAATTTTTGGCTGGAATCATATCCCTCTCCTATATCCCCTTCAGGTCTCAAGTCGCTGATATTTTCACGAAACCTTTGTCTGGTCCTGCTCATCTGAATATCATCGGCAAGTTGGGTGTGGTCTCCACCCCTCCCAACTTGAGGGGGGATGTTGGTGATCGCAACACTGAGTTTCACCATGGAAGTGAACTCGATTCAGAGCTCAAAGAGAATGGACGAAAGATGAGGGACAAAGTCTGATCATCTCTCATCTTTAAGACATTTTTATCCTCTTTCAAGGAATATTCCAGATATATTCCATTATATATGTAAATATTGTTTTTATTTATTTACAATTAGTCAGTTAGAGAGAAACAAATAAGAGAAGGACAGCTGGTAGTATAGTAACAAATTTATTCCTTTTGCTTTGTATAAATGCACATGTACAGATTGAATGAAATCAGAACAAAAAATTTTCTCAATTGTTTTCTTTCTTTTCAATAGATTCGAACGATAAAAAATTTAGCTCCGTAACTAACTTTACCTTCACTAATTTCGATAAGAATGATAATTTAAAGAATAACTAAATGTTAATGCGGGTTATATTTAGTCAACTTCATCTTTAATGTTAAGCTGTTAATTTACTTTAGTAAATTAATTAAAGGTTATTGCGGGTGATATGCAGCCAACTTTACCTTCACTAATGTTTAGTTATTTTGGGTTTGAAAAATAAGTTTGATGATTTATTACAATTGTAGTTTTAGTTGAATGGCTTTTTTCTAATTAACTTTTTGATTTGGTTATTTATCGCTTTAAAAAAATTAAAATTTTGAAACATAGAATCTCCAAGCTAATTCAAGTTTTTAATATATTTTAATAGAGTTTGGAGACTAAGCAAAAAATGTTGAATAAAATTTTAAAAGGGTAAATCAATTTCTTTTTTAACCAAAAGAAAAAAATTGCTACGCCGTTAACAAATTAAAATTGCTATCCTAGCAGTGATTTTATCCAAAAAAAAAAATTCAAAAATCACTCTTAGCAGTATTTTTGCGGGATACCAACTTTTTTTTTACATAGAAATGGCTTTCCCTGGAGGCGATTTATGTATTTTTCTGTTGTTGCAGTGTTTTTATAATTTTATTGAATTTTTTGAATTTTTTTTTCTGAAAAACGCTGCCTTGACAGCAATTTTATTGAAAATTTCTTTTTTAAAAGGACAAAATCGTGGCAGCGATTTTGGTGGAAATTTTTTTTTTTCCTGAAATTTCTACAAACTACTTAACATTCAAATGTTAAAATTTTTTTATTCTTTTTTTAGAAAATTGGTACCCATTTTGGTGGAAACTTTTTTAAAAAAGAAAAATTGTTGCCAATTGGTTGAAATCTTTTTTATATATATAAATATTGCTGCCAATTTTTTTTTAAAAAATAATCATCGTATTAAAGTTTCTTTTTATGTTCACTGACACTTCAACTAATTGCTGCCAAGGCAGTTTCTTTTAATTGTTAAAAAAGGAGTTCCTTTTAATTGTTGAAAAAGGAATAACATTGTAACAGCAACATCACTGTCATGGAAGCAATTTTATTTTTTTGATTTTGAAAAAATTTCACATGCCTTTTTAAAATTTTTGTTAATTTTTTTTGCTTTTTTAAGTTACGAATAACTTCCTCTCATATATTAACCTATGAAATACTATATATAATCTGTAAATGCAGTAAGCAATTATTCTTAGCTCTTATTTCTTTCATAAGAAAAGACATGTTCTTCAATTTCATTAGTAAATACGTAGTAATAGTGAAAACAACTGATATTTCTTTTTAATTTTACTATGATCTATTAACCGATAATAATTAATTCATAGACCACTACATTTGAATTAGGTGAGTTTTTTTTTTAAGAAACTTGCGTAAATTCTATAGTCTATAGTATAGGAGTTATCATATTTCTTTAGCTATAATTATTATAATTACCGTATGTATTATGATAATATTGTATTCTATGTATTAAAAAAAAATAAAAAAAAATTATACGAAGTATGCAGTTGCAAATTTGGGGCATTAAAAAGGCAAAATCTGTTTTTAAGAAGTCAAACGAAGACTATTAATGCTTGTGTAAAAATGTATTCAAATATTTTAAAATTTACATGTATTGATTATTAAATGTACCCCAGTATTAAAAAAGATAAAAACAAATACATGTATTAATAACTAAATGTATCCATGTATCAAAAAGATATTTACTATCAAAATTTGTGAAAATCAATATATTCACTAACAATAATTTAGATATGTATTGTGTAATATGAAGTTATGGATATTATTGTGTTATAAAATTTTTGAAGATTTCAAAAGTTCACCTACAGCTATCAAGATGAAGTAAGGAGTATGTTAATTTAGAATTGTGCCTCTAATGAATATAATATGTAATAGTGAAATTGCTATTTAATTAATATAAAATTAAATCCAAATATAATAAATATCTTAAAATATAGCTATAAAAATTAAATAAATATCATTGTTTGCCATGTTAGTTTTTTCTTCTTTCTAGAGAAAAAAGAAACATTTTGCGTTCTTTCTTTCACACTAATTATTGATTAACCCTAATTATTTGTTTTGGTATCAACATTTTTGTCTATGCAAAATATTTGTCAATCCAAAAGCATCAAATGGAAGGTTAATATTGATAGGAAGATAAAAATATGTTTAGAGGATATAAGGTGCAACGCTAGTATATGATATGTCCAGATTAAGAAGATTTTGAGTTTCTTTTTTTGAGTTGTACCTATTCACTTGGTTAATAAAATATTCTACTAATCATTAAAAAAAAAACAAATAGAAGGTTAATGTAATATATATCATTATCTAATTCCATACCTTTTTGTTATATATTATAACAGTTAATTGTCTACTAAGGTTTGAACGCCCAAAACTTACCTATTGCTTTCGTCCTCATTAAAATTTGAAGAGTTACCATTCATAACACACCGATTTTTGATTTTTTTTGGTTGATATTTAACTATCAATTGTTTACTTTTTATATCTGAAGTTCTGAAACATAATTTCTAACCCACTTCATAATTATTAGGCAAGGACTCTTGGTTGAGATATATTTAAAGGAAAAAAAAAAACAAGAAAAGTTCAATGAATATGTAGAACCAAAAATAATGGCTAATATGTAGAATCAAACAAATTAAATGACGACTTGGCATACATTGTAAAACATAGTCGAAACGGCAGATTAATTAACATCAAACACAATATTGGATTTCCACAAGAAACATTTTAATTTTTCTCTCAAGAGAAAAAAAAAATCTCAAACTTACTCAAATATCTAAAACTTGAATTTCTTGAGTAGACACACAATCCAAATGTGCACCACATTTACAAGCCAAACAACAATAAAACCAACAACTCTTCCCAACTCCATTTTTACAAACATAACACATCACATCAACTTCAACTTCCTTCCCTATAAACAAGTTACTACTATTATAACACAACGTTAGAGGATGTTGATGATCTTCCCTCTCTTCGATTTCGGGCAACGAAGCACACTCCACATGAAGATCAAACTTACATTTATCGCAGTGAAACGTAAATGCGTGCCCCGAATTCCCACATGCATCGCACGTGAATTCCCCGTCGTTGTAAGGAGGAAAAAATCGGAGACTTAAAGTGTGTTTCGGATGAGACTTGTGTTTAATTTGCCTAGGCAAATCGAAACAAGAATCGTGGAGGATAAAATTACAGTTTGATTTTGTGCACGTGTAAGCGGGTCCGCTAGAGAGATCGTGCTCACAGCCCGAGCAAATGACTTGATCTTCTTCATCGAGGATATCGGAGATTTTTATTAGTGGGTGGCGATGGGTGAAATGGCTGAATTCTTCCGTTGGAGGAATTTCCATCGTGTGATCTGGTTGTAATTTGTAAAGTCAAACGTTCATGTTGTGTATTTAATATACGGGAGAATTGCATTTTTTGTCCCTTAGTTATCAACATATTGACAACTTTAGTCCTTGTGATACTAAGAATACATATGTGAAACCTTTAATTAATGTATTTGTGCGCTTTTAGTCCTTACACTAAAAATATTTTTGTTAAATTAATAAATCTTTTAAATGGAAAATAATATGAATGGATCACCTTTCATGTTTTTTTCTCTACCTGGACTAATCGAGATTTGTTTTGTGTAAAGTTTAAAAATTTTTTTATACTAAGAAACAATTTGAACTTGATCGCACTTCTAATTTAGAATAGAAAAATCTTATTCATTCCATCATAATTTTTGTTAGTGTCTTTTATGTTACTATAAGAAAGTAGTGCTAGTACTTTCATTTATTATTTTGAGGTTGGAGCTTTGAAAACTTGTTGCCGGGAAGTTCATACAATTATATTAATTGAAGGCTAAATATGTTCATTAAAATATTATAGGGGTTAAAATTAAAAAAATTAACAATTAAGGGACCAAAAATAATACATTTTCAATTAGATTCTTGTGAATCCTCCTTCCCTTTTGACAAAGAACTGGCATAGTTAAGACCCAACTCCTAGTGCACTTCTATGAAAGTGACAATTTTGTTTGACAAAGTCAAGCTTATTTATGTCTAGTGGAAAGGTTCTTAAAGTTTGAGATAATTAACCTTAAATTATTCTTATAATCATAACTTATACTCGAAAATATGTTAATTAAGTTTGTGCTTCCTTTGTCTATTTTAAATTGTCATGTTGTATTTTTTTCAAATGTCAATTTGATTAATTTTTAGTTAAATTATATTTTATATATTTAATATTTTTTTAAATAAAATAAAATATTTAATAAACTATATGAAAAGTACTATTAATTTCAATTTTTACTACTATTAAGTACTATTAGAAACGGCAAGCTTGGTTTTAATTCAGTTTGTCTTCTTTTAGATAGGGTAGTTGAAAAGTATTTTGAATTTTTGACTATTTCTTTTTAGTTTGATATTTATTAATTTCTGTAGGAAGATAATTCCAGGTTCAAGAAATTAACAAAGTTAGATCCAAAAGATAATTTACTTTTTAGAATTTTGCAAAGATGATAAAATATAAGAGAAACATTGTTTTGGGTATAATACTAATTAATTAAAGAGGTTTAGAATATTGCAATTTAGATATGAATGGATATCGGTCGAAAATATAGTTATATTTAGTTAAGTAAGTGATGGAGTGACAATAATGATGAATATGACCGTAGGAAGAGCAATTACAACCTAAATAACTGATAGAATTGAGGTTAAATTATCACAATATTATCTACTTTGATCTAATATTTATGAATATTCGATAATGATTATGATGTATTTGATATATAATTGAAATGATATTATTAAGATATTATTCGCTTTAATCCTGTCATTTATCACATTTGGCATCTTAGTTTCTAATTAATCTAAAATGCACATTTACAACTGAATTTCAAACTCGCATTTATATGACATTTAACTTTTTTCCTCCCATGGGCCATGGCTATCCTATGTGAAAGTTGCCTATGAAGTAAATTATTTTTCTAAAATATATTTTTCTAGAAAATATTTTCTTGACAAATAAGTTAATATGACATATACAAATTAAATTATAGTGTTAACTAGTAAAATATTATAGAGGCAAAATGCGATATGAAAAGTGGAGGTTCAGAAGTGGTCGGGGGCAGGAATTGGAGGGATTGGATGGATAGGGACGAGATAATAAACTTGAAAAATATTGTTAATTATATTGTTTTCCCTATTTTCATTAAGAAAATCATTTTTCTCATTTATATGAAACTTATATTCCTAGAGGAAATGTGTTTCAAAAGTTGAAACGGCCATTCCCAATAAATTATATACTTTGTAAGTCTCGAAAGTATATACACAACATGGACTCTATCATTCCGAGCAAATTAAATATTTTGAAACTCTCAAAAGTATATAAAATTAAGGCTTTTGGATTACCAAAATGGTTGATAATCTTGAACATGAAGCTGAGAAATTTATTTGGGATTCTCTCTTGGCATCCTTAAATCCATTTTCGAATTTATTTTAGGTGTTTTTTTTGTGATTTTTGTAATGATTATTCATTCATTTGTTTATATAAAATATTTTAACTATCTTCAAATAAAGACAATATCATTATTATACTTTCATTTACTCGTGGATAAAACTTTAAATATTTTTAAAATAAATTTATTCTACGACTTAATTGAATCTCAAAAAATAGTATAATCATTATTTTTTTATTATTTACCTATTTGTCGTGAAGTTTATAACTATCTTGAAACATGTTTGATAATAATTTCCTAACAATACTATTATCAAAATATTTCACATGACCAAATTACCCTTAACCATGCTCTAATTTCTTTTTGAAAGGTCAACAATGTGAACACTCCAAGGATATGAAATGTAGTTGACAAGTTGTCGCGTGTATCATTGTGAAGACAAGCATATGATATAATGACATTCGTTTTGGATTCTTTCAAGACTTTTTCTTTTTTGAATTAAGTAAATTATAAAAAATATTTCTTCATATTTAGATTAATAAAACTTGTCTAATTTATCATACATAGATTTCGTTAATATAAGTTTAACATGTCCAATTATCCATACAAGTTAAACACTCCGAAAAGAAGAACTAGCTTATAATTATATACTCAATCGCTTAAACTAATAATCAAATGGGCTTTTAATTGTGGATGAATGTTTTTATGCTATTATCAATTAAGTATCCCAAAGTTATCGTATTGTAGATAGCGAGACATAATCGTTTGATAGCAATTAGATCATTAGTTTATAATTACATTACATCTTTTAAGTATGAGTTAATTTCAAACTCTATCAATATGAAATATTTTGTATATCTGATTTTTTTTTTCTTCTTATCTTTTTAGTAACACACACCCTAAATAGGACTAATCTTTTTAATCTTGAAATGTCTATATTACGTGCCAAATTTGAGGAATCTAAAATATTACGATGACATTGATTACACAAAAACTTTTGAGGACGCAGCTTTCAATGTCCCAAGATGAAAATACTGCTTACATCTTGTCCATTTCAACTAATTGCTTTATTTTATCAAATTTCCCAATTATTTTATACACCAAGGTGTTCATATTTACAAAATAATAATAATAATAATGGTATATACTATATATTAGCTAATTAATTGAACTCTTCATGCTTCATGGAAATTGAATAGACATCCTAAATTATTTTAATTTTTTTTAAAAATACTTTATCAATAATTATATTCGGTCAACCCTATTTTTAATTTCTAAAAGTCTTAAAGCATGTTCCTTCATGAATTCACGTAGTAGGATTTTACTTTTTTTCTTCCTCAACCGCGTTAAATCACTAAAATGGACTTTGACTTTGTTACCATACCACCAAACAAGTTCTATTTAGAATTCAAATTTCCCATCAAATCGTAAACACATCATGAGTCTTACAATTTATTTTAAAAAATTAAATTATATACTAACAATACAGTTTATTAAAATTATTCTAATTAAATATTGAAGTGCACCAAAGTAGAAAAGAGTGGTAGAGATGGGGAAGACGAAGTTAGAACCTCAACAATCCAATACCACAATAACTCATTTTAGTCATCCTCACACTTTAGAGCTAATTACTCATCAAAATTTTGCTCCATCACACCTATGTTCAGGCTGCAAAATTGAAGCTAATGGATCTGTATACACTTGCAAATCTTGCAATTTTTTCCTCCATGTTGAATGTTCCCAAATGCCACAGCAAATCAATCATCCATTTGACAAACAACATGCTTTATCTCTGCTTCCAAAGCCCATTTACCCCGAAGGGAATTTTCGGTGTGATGCCTGTGGGGAAACAGGGGATGGATTTTCTTACCATTGCAACAGTATTGATCTTCATATCATATGTGCAGTTCTGCCACAATATATCGCTCACCGGTCTCATCGTCACCAACTTGATATTCAATTTTCATCTCCTTACCCTAGTAAATCATTCCGTTGTGATATTGCAAGCATATTGGAACCAATCAATGGCTCTATAGATGTCATACTTGTGGTTTTGATGCTCATTTGAATTGTACAAAGTTGCAAAGTCATTTCCATCAGAACCCAATAACAAGTAGTAATTCTAAATCTGCTCCTCAGCAATATCAGCATCATTGTGCAGGTAATAAATTTTTACCCGTACCAGGTGTTTTTTACTTCGCTCGTCTCAATTTATATGACATAGTTCAAATTTCGAAAGTTTTAGAATAACGCCTAAATTTATGTCTTACCGGTGTAGATCATATGAATGAGGAGATTAAAAACGAAATATCGTCCTTGGAAACTATGTGAAAGCAAAGAGAAGATGAGGATAAATTGATGGCAGAAATGATCATGGGCGGCGTTAATCATGAGACTCAACGACTAAACCAACTGTTAGGCCGTACAAATCCAGGGAATAACAACGGAACTGCTGCTGCTGCAACGCAATTCGGGGCAAGTCAGAACAACGAAATGTCGTTCCCTGAAATTCTGCGAAAGCAAAGAGAAGATCAGGATAAAATGATGGCGGAAATGATCTCAGGTGCTACTTATAGGCAGAATCAACAACTAAGCCATATGATAGCTGCTAGTTCTCTGAATAACCAAGCAATAAATCATCAATTTAACCAAACACTTATGAGTTATGGAGGCTTTGCTGGTGGTGGTGCGGCGGGACAAGGACAAATCCCAAATTTATACCAAAATACAATGGGTGCTGGTCTATTTAATACTGGTGCTGGTTTGGGTTTGAATTCATTATTTGGAAATCTTAAATTCTGAAAATTATTTTAGAATTGCAAACAGTCGAAAAGAATCTTAGTTTTATTGGTTAATTATTTCGTTTTGTGCATCTATAATGTAATTCTGTTTTATAGTTGTTGCGAATTTTAAATTTTATTGTTGATTTGAATAATGGAAGATGTGAAAATCCAGGTTTGTGTAAGTACTTTTCCGGGCACCTTTTACCAACTCTCCCCCGAGTTTAGCTCACCATTAGCCGGTTGCTTGCTCGTTCTCCAAGTATCGAGTTCAGAATCAAATCTTAGACACGTGACATTATTTTAGTACGTTCAAAAATAGTCTTCCTATCCTTCTCCGTAAGTTTTTTGGTTTATAGATAAACCCTTCAATGGAACAAACGATTTCTCATTTTCACTTGTAATACATATTTCCGCCATTAAGTGCTATTAATTTTTGGATCCTATTCTTTCTTGCTCTAGTGTTTGTATTTTATCATTGAGATTTTCTATTAAGTTTATATTCGATTCATTTACTCTCTTTTTTTTCGTTGACTTAACCATAAAAAAAAGAAGAGATTTGATGGAACCTAATTATTTTTTACCTAAATCGATTTAGCCCGTAAATTTTATTTAATTACTTTTCATACAAAATATGTTGTGTATCTAACCGATTGAGTACATCTCAAAAATATATTTGAGCTAAAAAAGGATATTCGTCGGTTTGGCGTAAAAATTATTTTGAGAAAATTGATGAACCGGGTTGACTTCTACTCAATTTTTATGGACCGACTCAGTTCTTCGTTTTGTTCCTATTTAATAGCGTGCAAGAATTTCTGAATTATTTCATGCGAGAAAATGTGTGGAATAAGAATATAAGGATTAATAATAATACATAAATTGATTATTAAAATGCCCGAAATAACTCTCAATGTGTTAAAGGAAATTCTTTTAGAAATTATATACGCTATACCAAAAAAGATGAAATTCACATTACCATTCTTATATGGATTCCTACATTTCAATTCTTGTATAATTTCATCCCCTAAATTGCAATCTCCACATTATTGATACCATCCTAACATGTCTCTCAACCAAATGACTCTGTATTTCCTGTATCAAGTACCTATCCCACACCTCCATTGGAAAAATAATAGAAGAGAAATGAATGATAGAGGAGAAAAAAATCAATTAGAGAAATTTCAAATAATTGTGGGTTAGAAGATGTTGAAAATGTCATAAGCAATGATGATTAGCTTACTTGACCATGTTGAACCTTTATTTCCAAACATACTGTAAATTATAAAAAGAAAATTAATATATTGATAACTTATTTCTTATTTAGCTATATGAAATGTCCTAATGATATATCAACAGTAATGAGTAAAGGATATCATTCATGCTTACAAGTTGCTCAATATTTCATAAAGTATAAATTCAATGTGGGAAACAAATCATAAAGATTCCGTGATTATTCAAGCAATTACTTTTAGTTTCACGATTATTCGTGCTAATCATAGTTCTAATTTGAGCTCTTATTCTATCACAATTGTTTGACTTTCTAATTAATTTGATTCATTCAAACACATTCTCTTGGTGAAAAAGAACACACTTAATTATAAGAAATGTTTAAAACTCCAAATAACACAAATTAGAAAATAATAATAAGGACTAGTGTGTATTTCAATCAGCCACCCAAACTTGAAATCCAATGACCAGTCTCAAAGTAATTTTCTGCTTGCAAAGATTGACGTTGTGGTTAGGATATATATGGCCTTATTCATGTGTCACTTTAATGTGTAACGCGCTCAAATTAATTATATAATATGTTTTATGGGTCAATTTGAATTACATTCGATGACAAATTAATCCGTGCAGAAGACTGATGAACACATGCTACTATTGTTCGCAAAATCAACATTTGGAGCCCAAATCCTTCCTCGAATTTATTAGATTATTATGTACTGTTATTTATACTATTATTATTTCCTTTTTTTCCATTAAATGAAAAATTAAATTGTGAGGTTGCACGGCACGTCTGTCCAAGATTTAGAATGTTTTGTTGACAAAGCATGGTAAATTTGCTAAAATTATAATTCTTTGTTTTAATTAAGATACTTTATTTGTCCATTTTTAATTATTATATTATGTATTTTAAAAGTTAATTTGATTAATTTTTAAATTTAAATTAAATTAAATTAATTTGATATTTCAAAAAATAAAATTTGGATATTAAAAAATTATGTGAAAAATACTATAAATTCCATTTCTTTTGTATCAATATGATTAAAATAAATTATAAAATATTAATCAAAATTATTATCGTCGAACTCTAAAAAAAATATTATAATAATAAAAAATAAACGAAAGTAGCAAAATATTTTCGTTAAAGAAAATAATTTTTGAAACAACCAACTTAGGTTACAATTCATTATTTTATCCAATTTTCTGTCTAGCGCTACACTAGGGCCTTAAGTAGGCAGACGGTAAATATGCAACGCCCTCCCTCTTTATTTACTCGTCAAATATTTTTAATTTAATTTATCTCTTTTATTTATTATTTTTAATAAATTAAAAAGAGACAACTTTTTTTTCTATTATATAATCAATTTATTAAGTTGATATCGTTAAAAAAATATATGCCCAATTCACTTTTTACTTGTTATTAGTCTTAAAATAGATTTTTATTTTTATTTGTTACTTTTATATAATAAGAAAAACAATTATTTTTTTCCAGTTTTGATCCAAAGCATTAAATACTATTCTCCATATTATTTTAAATTATCCAATATTTTACATAAATAATTATTCTCTTAATAGGTGTGTCAAGTCAATAAAGAACTAATAAAAATGAAGAAAATAGTAAGTAAATATGTTTAAGACTAGATTTTCATTTTTATTTGTTACTTTTATATAATAAGAAAAACAATTACTTTTTTTTTTCCAGTTTTGATCCAAAGTATTAAATATTATTCTCCATATTATTTTAAATTATTCAATATTTTACATAAATAATTATTCTTTTAACAGTGTGTCAAGTCAATCAAGAACTAATAACAATGAAGAGAATAGTAAATAAATATGCTTAAGACTATATCAAATAATAAATTTATTATATCAATTATGTTAATAGATATGCTTAGTCAAAATTTGAGGAGCAAAAAGAATAATAAACTTAACAGATTAACTCTAACCCGGTGCAATATTTTTAAAAGGAAATAAATTAAATTAAATTATTACTAAGGTTTTTCTCCTAACCTCTTGTTATTTTAGGACAATATTTTGCGGTTAATTATTATAAGGATGCTTTATTTCCACTAACGCAAAGGTGCGCGAAACCCATGACCTTTCATTTTCTTCTTTGTAAGGCGCTGGCCGGCGCTTTCTCCATTTTTTACTTTCTTCTTCCTCGGATACTCTGATGATAAAAAATGCCATTTCTTTTTCTCTCTTTACAAGAATCACTGGATGGCCGATGTATCAAGAAAACCATGGATTTTCTTCATTCGGATGCTTGAATGTCATCTTCCTTGCAGGTTTTTAATCAATTCTTGAATTGGGTTTTTCATTTATCATGCTTTTTTTGGGGGTCCCTTTAAGCCCTGTTTTATGATTTAGTGCTTGACTTTTTTTGTTTTTATTTTTGTTTAGGCAAAATCTAGACTAGTAAAGGGGTCTGCTTTGTTGTTCTGGATAAAGGGTATCTTGGGAATTAAGTGGTATTAGTAGGATTAAACTGGATGTCTGATAATTTGATGGATGATGTTGTGATGGATCTGGATTTGAACCAAGAACCTTTGGACCCATCTTCTGGTTCAGCTTTAGGATTAGGGTCTTTGTTGAGTGATTTAGAATCTGCTCATAGTAGGATAGAGGAGAGAATTAGGCAGCTTGAGGCTGTTACTGCTAGAGCTTTGCAGCGCCATAGGTGGCGTCAGGCTCGGAGTACTATTGATACTGGTAATGTTTCGGTTGACCCAGTAGTCAATGTGGATAGTGATATGCAAGGTCAGAATAGGGTGAGCAATTCGGATATGGTGGAAAGGACGGTTGAGAGGGGAAAAGGATGCAAAAGGGATAGTTCCCATTTGGTAGCAAAGGCATTAGAGATGGATTTAGTGGTTAATAAGGTAGATGATGATAGTGGGAGTTTTTTCGACTGTAATATATGCTTGGATATGGCGAAAGAACCTATCTTGACCTGTTGTGGACACTTATTTTGCTGGCCATGCTTTTATCAGTTACCTTATGTTGATTCAACTACAAAGGAATGTCCTGTCTGCAAGGGAGAGGTTGCAGATGCAAATGTTACTCCAATTTATGGTAATGGAGACGGTGAAAGCATAACAGAACTGGAGTCTGGTCTGAAAATACCACCACGGCCAAAGGCACGTCGAGTAGAGAGTGTTAGACAGCAGCGTGCAACTCAGGGTTTATCTCACATCCCGGTTGCAGAGGCACTAAGAAGAATTAGGACTAGTATTGGATTGGGGCACCACCTGCAGCAACAGGACAGTGGTGGAGTTAATTTGAGTTTTGGTAGCAACTCTCATGTGTTGCAAACTGCTGATACCTTAAGCAGTAGGAGACTACGTTCCCGTCTTTTTTCTAGGGTGCTGTCAGAAGGTGCTGCGTCCCTTTCATCAGAGTTGGATAATGCACAACGGATGTTTGAAGGCCTTGCAGCATCATTCAGTGATCGGCTTCTCCAAGGAAGCAATGTTGATGTTATACCAGCTGTTCATGGAGCAACAGGTGACGGTGATTCTTTCAGAAGAGATGCTGCTCTCATACAGTCAAATTATCGATCTCTGGATGCAGTTGCAAGGACAGGTTCCACTGCATCTGTCCCGTCATCTTCTCAAGCAAATGAAGTTTCTGTTGCTGCTGTTCAGTTGGAAAACCTTACAACTGATACTGGTGATCTGCCTGCCATACGATCTTCCTTGGCTTCCAGGAGAAGAAACATTTTGTCAAGGCTTTCTGATGTAGATCTCCGTGAATCTAGAAGAAGAAGATTGAATTGATGGCCTTTGAATGAATAAGGTATAGTTTCCCAGTTATTCTCTCTACCCAATTATCGCCTTGCCAATGCTTGTCATTTTCATTCCGTCGTGTTTTGTGCTAACTCTAACGCGGTTTGGGTAGAAACGACTCCCAAATATCAACAAAGTATCAGCATTGCCTTTGACTCTTGTTGGAAGTGTATTTCTACAACACATTTAGCTTCTTCTAGTTTTGGAATTCACAAGCACAGTGAATTTGCTTGGTAGGAGGCTTCCTCAACAAATAATCAACTCTTGCTTCATGTATTAGGTACTTTTGTTAAGAATCAGTGTGAAGTATGAATTCTATCTACTTGTTCTCTACACATTTGATAAACACTGTTGATTGTACAATGGAAATTCCAATTTGATAAATTGAAATTTTAGTTTTCTACTTTGTTTAGAAGTAATCTTGTGCATTTTGGAACTTATATATTGTTCACATTGGGTCTAAATGAGGAAAAGATAAATATTGAACAAAATCTTTCGAGGTCAATTCATAATAATATCTACTAAACTAAACCATGATTTCATAAAACTGATACAATGCTTACAAATCCTCACATATCAACGCGTTTGTTGCAAATCTTTTTGACTAAGTTGAAGTGAAAGTATCTATATTGTCCTACTTATATAATCAATTATGGGACATCAGGAAGATTATACAAGGATACCTACTAGACTACTAGTTTGTCATTTCAGTGGGTAGAATTAGTAGATACACATCCGACACAATTTTTGTCTAAAAAGTTGGCTACATTTATGTTAGTGTTTCACTCTTTCTTGAAATGTAGAATTGGAAGTGATAGGTAAACCTATTTGATTATCACAAATCAGTTTCATATATTCATCTCTATTACATTTCATCTCGTGCAGAAGCTCTTTAAGCTATAACCTGCTAGAGCCACTTGATATCTTGCTTCTTCATTCTTATTTTCTTCTGCTTATCATTTGATCATCAAATCTTATTTCTCTTTTTCAAAAGATATTAGATCAATTCCAATTAAAATACATAGCCTGAAGTTGATCATCTCTTAAAAGGAGATTCGTCCTGTTTGCTCCAAATAACCTATATGCATTTTTCCTGTCTTGATGCAATATATTTTGTTCCTGAGATTCTTTGATATATCTAATAA
The DNA here is from genome assembly GCF_001406875.1 of Solanum pennellii. NCBI lineage: Eukaryota > Viridiplantae > Streptophyta > Magnoliopsida > Solanales > Solanaceae > Solanum > Solanum pennellii. Next base: position 91,146,557 of record NC_028637.1, read on the forward strand.
AGTTAATCATCACATTTCAAATGACTCTCATTCTCACAGAGAGTTAGAAGAGTTGATTAGCTATTGTAATAGAAAAAGAGATATGAAGTTGTGTGATTATAGGACAAATGAATTCGTCAACAAGTAGTCATTACTGACCGGGGTGTTTTAGAGGCTCCCTTTATCAATGAACATGATTCGAGTCTATAGGTTATATGTGTGTTTACAATCAACCCTACTAGTATTTTCCAGTATATCCAATGCCTAGTCCTTTTTGCAAAGTGACTGTGTCATAGTCAGATTGTGCCACCTTAATACCTGTGAAGTACAATAGTGTATTCAGGTCTTTAGTTTGAATATGTATTGTGAGATGCTTTTTAGGTAAGGAATGTCGTCATGATTATCTCTTATTAGGTTGATATCATCAATACAGAGATCTAAGACAATAGATTATTGAGAAAATAAAATATTAAGACAATATGTTAGCATGAGAAGAATGCTTGTAAATCATGGAATGATCTGCTTCCCCTCGAGCATGTCAAATTGTTGGACAATGAAAAAAAAATGACAAAATCATGTCCTTAGAGATTGTTTAGGATTGCCGTAGCCGAGACACTAAACCAGAATCCTTTTGACCAACAAAACCTAGTAGTTGCTTCAAGAGGCTTCTTCTGAGAGTCAACTGGATGAAGGAACTTGTCCTACTGATTTTGAGACCGATGAAACATGAGTCTCATGAGGACCAGGAGGCAAACAAGATGCAATTTTGGCCGCCTGAGAAAAAAGAACTTCTGCAATCAGAGTTGTATATTTTGAGTATACCCTTCTTAGCAATCTGTCAACCTTTTAAAGCTATAGATAATATCATTTGGTTCCGTTTTAACTGCACACCCAAGAATATCTGATTGTGATATTACCATGTGATACAGGAACTATTTCTTTGCCTGTCATGTCGAACAACCATCTTAAACTTAACTCGGCAACTAGGATTAACATTTGCTTCTGCTACAGTTTTAGGTGTTGGGACAGTGGAAACTTTGTAACGGAAGTGTTTTTAAAGTTCATAAACGGTGAAACTTTAGTAAGTTATTCTTTTCAATAAGGATAATCTAATAAGTTATTAATAAGATGAATACTGCAAGTGGATTAAGTACATAATCAAAGTACAATTGGAAGATTAGCCTCATTCATAATGAGTAGTTGATGTGATGATATTCAATCAAGAAATAAGTCGTAGGAGCAGTCTGTATATCTGCATAAGAGGAAAAATCAATTGTGGTTAGCAAAGGAGTAAGCTCAATAAGGATTCTTTGGGATAGGAAAATAAGACAATCCTTTAGTTAGCTGCACCATTGCTAGCAATACAAATTAGTATTAAAAACAGTCAAAGGTTGTGAATTTTTTGGCACATATTCTGACAAGAACTCTCTGATAGTTTCTAGATGTAACTGTTGTGAAAGATGTTTAAGATGAGAATGTCCAACAGATCTCTGCTTTCAACACTAGAAGCTAGGAATAATTGTTTGCGTTCAACTTTCCGTCCATTGATCCCGTCTAGTTTCCTTTCTGTATCAAGGTTACAATTGAACTGTCAATAAAAATACCTAGTAAAATCCTACAGGTGAGGTCTGATAAGGATAGAATGTACCTAGACCTTACCACTATTTTGTGGAGGTAGAGATGTTTTCGATTGAAGACATTTCAATTAGATAGATTCATTTTCTAGGCAAACCAAATGAGAGATGAGAGGAGCTGTTTCCACATTAAACTTGTTTGAAGAAATTTATGCAAAAGGAAAAACATGTTTGGATGTTTGTAGTTCTTAAAAGATTTATTAGTGAATGGATGAAAAAAACTTCTCTTTGAGAAGTACCATTTCTTTGAAATAATGTGAACATGTTTTGAAAATATATTTTCTCAAGAAGTTGAATATTTTGCGTTAATGAGTAGAATAAATGCTTATGTTTTGTCGATGTTTATATCTACTCTTACGAGCATTGAACCCCCTTGTCTTAAATACCAGCCCTTGGGCTGTGTCAATGTTTCAATAGTTTATATTGAAGCAGATGGAAGGCTGATGTTACGGAGTGCTTCGTCGAATTTCTCAACGCAAATTTAAATTTTAGTCAGCATGGTTTAAAAAAAAAGAAGGGAAGAATGGCAATTCATGTTTTAGAATATTATAAGAGTAGATGCACAAAAATACTCCTTAAATGGTGTATCGATTTCTTTATGAAAAATGCCCACTATGGAAATGTTCTTTTTGAACATTTTTCCATGAATTCCTGGGCATAATATGTAGCTTTTATTGTTAGGAAAAGGGTCTGATATACCCCTCAACTTTGTGATATACCCCTCGTTATAAAAGTGGCTCATATATACCCTTACTGTTATACAAACTGCTCACATATACCCATGCCGTTACAAAATGGCTCACATATACCCTTCATTTAACGGAAGTTAAAAAATTAGTTTTAAATTTATATGTATTACTTCTAATTTATTAAAAAAAAATATTTAGAGGTATATATGATTCTTCTATCAAAGTTCAAGGTATATTTTAATTTTTTTCATGCATAAATTATTTTTTGACTTCTTTTATTATAATTATTTGAGTTTCTTATTCTTATTTTATTTTTTTTCTTTCATTCTTTAGTTTAAAGAAAAAAAAATTAAACTATTTTTTTGTGTGTATTGTAATTTAATTTCGTATTCGAAGAAAAAAATTGGTCATCTACAATAAGTTTTACAAAAATGTTAGTGAAACATAAATAAATTTGATTATCAAAATAATAATTATAAATTAGTCATTGAAACAAAAAAAAGTCAAAAAAAATATGTTTGACGAGGATTAAATTTACTCAAAAAGGATTATATTTTTTAGAAAAAAATAATAAAAATTTTAGATTAAAATTATTATTTTTTTCATTTCCGTTAGAGGAAAAGGGTATATGTGAGCCATTTGTTAACAAGTAGGGGTATATATGAGCCACTTTCATAGCAAGGAGTATATCAGCTCTAAATGACAAAGTTGAAGGGTATATCAGACCCTTTTCCATTTATTGTTTGACCGTTACATCGAGAATATTCGAGCACAATATTAACTAGGACTTTATCACAAATTCCCAAAACACAAACACCTGATCGATGGTACTGTATCCTCTTAATGAATAAAAAGAAAAAGAACAAAGGGTGTGTTCGGTATGGAAGAATATTTTTTTAAGAATTGGAGGTAGGGGATAAGAAATGGAGGAGAGGTTTACGTGGATAGGGATCGAATTAATCCAATTCTTATAAAAAAAGTGAAAGTTTAGGTAGTCAAAATCAACCGAGTCTTTAAGTTTTCCAATTTTCTGTTTGATTGGTCAAAAAAAATGAAAAATATTTTTTCTAGGAAAAAATGTTCTTTAAAAAAGATAATAATAACTACTATACGAGTTTTATTCCACATTGATTATGTCCTCTTCACCTTCCAACACGCTTCATTTTCACTCCTGCTCACCATTTCAATACTCATAATATTTGTCTAGACTATTATTAGTTATATACAAATACGTCTCTAAAGAACTATTTTTTGCTTGCTTACAAACACAAGAAAATAAATTAAAAAATTGACTTATTTTTGTTCCTACAGAACACATTCAAAAAAGAAACTATATTTGGATTATTAACTAACTTTACATTAAATAATTACAAAGTACTTACTGCTTACTAATTAACGCTGAAGAAACAAAATAGATGCAAATAGATGAAAATGAATTGATAAGGAAAAATTTTACATAATTAAGCAACCTAAATAGAATATTTACTCAATTTAGTTATAATTATTAATAATTACAAAGTCTATCCAACGTTTTTATTCACCAAAAATTGCCCCCTCTCTTATTCGCTCGCCTCTTTCTCTCCCTTCTCATCAACGTTCTTGTGAAAGAATTTATAATTATGATGTGTGTCTGAGGTGGGATTTCTTTGATATGTGGAAAATTTGAGAAATCGAAATAAGCTTATGCGTATATAATCAGATACATGCTCTCAAAATAATATTAAATACATATAGACTTATCGAATTTCATACAAGCTTAGGTATATATAATCATATACATGTTTCCATATTCTATTGAATACACTCATAAAATTTGTTATCAGATACATTGATATGTTAAATTGTGAAACTCATATATATAGAAGAAAACAGAGGAAATAGGGAGAGATACGAGTGAGAAAAACAATGTATCTTAAATACAATTCATGAAGCATCAGAAATTATAGTAGAAAAGTAATCTTTGGCAAGTTATACGTAATTATTGTAACTAATCATTTCATTAAATAATTAACACCTATAGTATAACTCAATCACTAATCGAAACTTGTAGAAAAAAAAAGATCATTTGGGCCATATCTCTAAGTTGGCTCTATAAAGATGAAACAAACAGCAACTAGCCCAATCTCATGATTATGGGAAACATCTAATCTTTTTATCCAAACAATAATTTTCAATTTTTTTTTCTAATATAACTTTATCCCCATCGACTTTATTCGATCGATAACTTAGATAGAAAGCTCTTTTTTTTTCTTTTTTTTTTTTTATAATGGGTTGTTGCCATCAAAGAGTTGACCTGTAATATTTTTGGATAAAATTTGCCCACCAATAAGCAACATTATATTGGATATCTTTGTGAAGAAGTTGTAGTTGTTGGTTTTGTTTGTTTCAAAAAGAGACATTGTGATCGTCAACTTGTTTTTCCCTTACATGTATATTCATGTCATCATCATCCACTATACAAGTGACCCAACTTTTTATTATTCTCTGTTGTTCATGTTCACATAGTACATGTGCATTACGAGTTTTCGATGAATCGAGTCGCATATACTTTTTTGAATTTAATGTAGATATTTTTTAATACAAAATTCGTTATATCCTTAGTATTCTATTAGTATTTATTATGATTTTTGTGATCTATAAGCTGATTTGATAATGTAAAAATTCTTTTATACTATTTATAAAAGTTAATAATCTAAAAGGTAATAGATAATGCATCAATGTATATCCTTTTCCCTTTTTATCAAAGTAATACGTTTGAACAACAAGAATTGTGGTTTAGTAGTAAGTATTCATTCATTATTTACTAGTGTTCTTGAGTTTGTAGTTATAGACTTATGGTGTTGCCTTTATTAGGAAACAGTTAACCCCAATATGGAGCTTTTTGATGTAAATTCAGATTTAATCGAGCTCTAATGAAGATATTGGAAGGAAAGAAAAAGATGATGCGTCTGGATCTTGTAGGTCGATTATATATTACACAATCCATTAAGGTGTCTTATACACTTGTATTTAGCAAACCATAGGTTATATTAGATAAACAAATATGTTGCTCGATAAAACCCTCCCAAAAAGAGAAAATTGATTTGAGCTAGAAATATTCTCTCTATGTAGTAAATGTAGGGACATAAAAAAAGGAGAAAATGTTGTGAGGACCATATAATTATATATAATGATAGTGATGATGAGGAAGAGGGGGAGGGAGACTGACAAAGAGGTAAAAATGGCTTTTTTATTTCTTTTGATGATTGTACAAAAAGCTATCCACGTGATTATTAACCCCACCACATTTCTCACACGGGACTACCATCTCTACTTCACTCCACCATTCCTCCTGCACGAGGATAGTATTTATTCGTCTTTAATCAGATATTTCAATTTTAAATTTCTTTGAATAGAAAATCGTCTTTATCATGTTAGACAACACATCAAGTTTCTTATAAAAAAGTTTTTTATACTCAAAGACTTATCATTTGAAGCTTAACCAGACATGCTAGTCCAATGATTTTTAAAAAATAAAATATTAAATTGATGATTAATTTTTATCGTATTCATATTCTATCAGTATTCAAATATAGTCCATATTAAATACAAAAAAATATTGTAAATTTTAAGAATGAACGAGCTTTATCATTATTTATTCCGTCATAATTTTTATTGGTACGTATAATGATTCATGTGTTGATGAATTCCGCTAAAAAAAGACAAAGCAATAACGAGGATTGACCGAGAGTCACGCGTGCCTTACCACTGCTGACCTGACTTCTCTATTCTAATTATTTGACTTTTCCTTTTCTAATTTCTGGGGTTATAATTCCACTATTCACCTAATCTTCTTTCAAGTATAAGTTGCTTGAATTTTAAAAAAATAGTACTCGTATTAAGTTGGATTTTTTAAAAATATATTATCATTTAAAATACTTATTACGCACTCAATACTCTCTTCTTTTTAATTATTTGCTCATATTTATATTTTTAGTTATTTCTAATTATTTATTTATTTTGACAAATTAAAAAATGATAAAAAAAATTATCTATTATATCCTCAAATAATTTCTTTGAAAAAAGAATTTTTTGAAAATTTTAAGAATTTTAATTCATTTACTTCATAATTAATAAAAATAAAGTGTAAATTTTTTTTAATAGACGTGTTAATTTCAAAGCGAACAAATAATTATAGATAAAAAAAAAATTAAAAAGTCCGAGAATCTGAAATCGCTTTGATAATTGCAACCTCAAACAAACAATTATTTAATGAATGTACATTCTATGTATGTAATCATCATGTTAGGATGAAGACTCTATCTAGAAGGAAAGGTCAAACCTCTAATTAACTTGTATTGAAATTCAAATTGTACTGAGAATGACCATCAATTTACAAGATTCTTTAAATATAAGATCAAAACTCTTTTTCTCATAATTATTGAACATGTTATATGTTTATGTTTATTGTAGTTAATTTGACAAGTAATTTTTATGTGTATATTATATTATGAATAAAAAAAAATTAAAAGAATTTTAAATTAGTATTCCACAAGTTGGTAGTCTGAATATTCTAATGATTGCAAATGTTGGAGAGCTGTCTCCTTCATACTTCTCTGCATCAAATACTATTAAAGTTCTCTTCTCACACCTTTTGCTTTTTCCCTTTATTATTTATTACCAATATATATATATATATACACTTTCTAATTTAGCTTCTCATATTTATATTATAAAAATGTACATAAATAGCCCTTAAATTTATTTAAAATTAAATAAAATATATACATATTCTATTATGTAAAACACAAATTATCACATGGAATAATACATGAGACGTTTGTATCAACATATTTAATGTATTATATACCGTATACAAGAAGAGCACTTTTTCAAAAAAAAAAAAGTTTATTTATTTTTTGTTCATCACGTCAATGAATTTTTGAAGCAAATAAATGATCAATAAACATTGTTTTAATAAAAAAAGCAAATGAATATTTTTAAAATTCTTATCCTATTTTTTATCAAACATTTCTAGTTTGAGTTCTTCTAACTATATAAAAATATTTTATTTCAAATATAAATATCGGATACCGTTTTAAAAATATCTAAAATTTGTATCATGATTGGGCCCACTAGAGATTTTAGTAATGTTTGGATTTTGCATATTCCATTGAGTTCACGTGGGGTTTGCTTGTTTTACTCTAATGATCACGTGTTATTCTTGACTTTATTGATGAACTTCACGTGACTTTCCCCCACCTCCACCTCATTTTCTTAGTCACTATCCTAACTTCTTTTTCTTTTAATCCAAAATATATATTATATAATATGGTCCTAAAAATTTATTCTTCATTAAAAATATCTCCTAACGAAAACAACCGTTAAAAGGATAACCCTAAATCATTTGTAAGGAATTTTATTTTAAAAAAATATGTATATATCCCAACATATTCCATTAATTAAATTTGGTTACATTAAAATTTTAAAATAATAATTTGTGATATTAAATATGTCACATGAAATTGAGTTTAGAAAATGTCAAAAAGAGGAAGAATGATGTCAATTTTTAAATAGATAAAAATATTTAAATAAAAATAATATATTAAATTCACTTAGCAATAGTTTCATTTATATTTGCGCGATTAATTTTTCTTTTGTTTATAATACTTATTCATACAGTATATGTAACTTTATAGTATACTACTATATACTTTTCGAATATGATATATCAACTATGTCTAACCGTATATATGAAGTATCTATAAACATTCTTATAATTTCATAAAGAAAATCTATAAGTATATGAAAGTTGAATTTCGTCTTATATAAATTTCAATCACAGAAAATAGTTCTGTCACGCCCCTTTTTTTTCTCTCTCTCATATATTTTTAATTTTTTATAATTTTTATTTTGAAAGAAAAAGAAAAGAGTTTTTCCAATTAAAGTGACATTTTGAAAAGGGATAATTATTATTCAGAGTCGCCACTTGGAATTGAGTTTTGGTGTCCCAAGTCACCTTATTTAAATCCCTAATCAAAAGGAAATTTGACTCTATTTTATTGGTCTGCGAACTAGAACTAGAAATTCGGGTAAGGAATTCTGTTGACCGAGGGGAAGGTGTTAGGCACCCCTCGAATCCCGTGGTTCTAGCACGGTCGCTTTATTGACTTTTAATATGACTTAACTTAATTTTTGGACACTGTATTATTTAACTTAATAAAATTGTTATTTATTTTCAGATTTATTCTAAACTTATTTTAAATTGGTTTATTTATTTTAAATGGTCTTTCTTCATTTTTTTTTTT